>NC_072893.1:55770000-56073030 GCF_027943255.1 Anastrepha obliqua | reverse complement strand
AGACGGTCAAGTAATTGAATACTGGTTGCTTGGATGCAGTGTAACTGAATATTTTTTGCTGAATTTTCTCCTTTTCATTTCTCATTCAATTTTCATTTCTTTCCTTATATTTTTCTTAAAAACTTTTAATATAATTTTGGTTAAATTATGCTTCACTTCAGAGGAACGGGAGCTAGATTGCCATCGCATGAGTTAGCGCCCCATTTACATTTTTCTTACCTTAGGAGGTACGTACAAACAACAATTGAAGTACTGCCTGAAGAATAAAGAAACCTATATTGCAAAAAAACTCGATTTTTTTACAAATAGAAGTGCCAAGTCTAAATCTTTGTGGCACAAATTTTTATGCAGTGAGTGCCGTAATGATGGGGTCAGCGCATAGTGATAAGTTTCAACTTTTCTTTTTCTCTTAATAAATTCTTTTTTTCTTAATTTTTCTTAAAAAATACTCTTTTTTTTAATAATTTTAATTATAATTTTTCTTTAAAAGACATATTTAATTCTATAAAAAAATAACATACTCGTATATGAACACAAGTCTCGAATTCTTTAATATACCTCCAGTTTCCACAAAAAAATTTCACACTTTTTATCCAGATTAAAAAAAAATGGCTGAATAGTTTTATAGCCCATTACATTTTGCTGCAAAAAAGTGCAAGTCTGAAGTGGTTCCAAATTTTCGTTGATTTTTGATAATTTTTTTTTTCACGGCATTTTTGCACTCCATTTTTGGAGCAAATGTGCAATACCGTCAGGGCAAAATTAATAAAAAATCTACAAGAATTTTGAGCCATTTCAAATTTGCACTTTATAATACGAAAATTTAATGGGCTATAAAACTGCGTACCCATATTTTTTTATAAACTCTGGTTAAAAAGTGTTAAATCTCACTGAATTTTTAACGAATTTTTAAAAACAGTTCAAACTAAAAAACAAATAAGTAAATGAGAAAATGTGTGCTTTTAAAATTTTGCAATGGTGTATATTAACCCATATATTAACTTTCTGCTTCGTTACCCGTTTTTCCAGTTTGCCAAGTAAGCTATCTACTATAGGTGAATTTTGATTCCAACAGGATAGGCTGCCCCGCTTTGTAGGCCATCAATAAATTTTAAATTCGAATAAGCAACCGAAGCGGCGATGTCAATTGGTCACTTAGAAGCTGCGATTTGTAACCATTCGACTTTTTTTGAGGCACGCCGTTAAGAATAAAACTTGCGTCACCAAGTCATAAGTTGTCTCATTAAAAATCGATGGCGAAACTCGCTAAAAAATATACCAAACTCTAAAGTCAGCCGTGGGAGGCATTTTAATGTAATTTTATTCCATGTTAATACTTATTCAATACCAAAAGTTACTCTTTCCAATAAAATTAAATTTATTAAAAAATATTTATCCATCTTCTATTTGCCTACTAATTAAATTCCAAATCCTAGAGGCGCCACTTTGCCACAAGGTATTTTTATATCTTCAAACAAGCAGTTTTTTTAGTATAGACAGTACAGCCTACCTTGTAAATGTCATTAATTTCTGCTTGGCAATAAAATTAATGATTTTTATTTTTCTTTTTCTCTCTCTTTGCAGGTAAATATTCGTTTACGTTGTAATTTGAAAAGTTTTCGATGCTTTGTTAAAGTGCTTTTTGGTAAGTTAGTTTGGCTATAAAACGAAATGTGGAAAATAGATGGCAGCAAATAGGCAGAGGTAAGAAGTAAAATTCACACAAAAGCGCACACTACGTAAAAAAGTAAAATTTCAGAACTAATATTTCCAATTAGATATGTGCTGAGGCTACTAAGCGGTAGTTGCTTTTACTGATTTTGCTTAGCACTTAGCGCAACTAGCTTAATTGCTCTTAGTAGCAGATTTATTGCCAATTTTTGAAGTTAAACAACTTGCGCAGATTCAAATTTTAATAAACAGTGCTTTTCAAAAATCATACGCTTTTAAAACAAGTAGTCTAACTGACTAGTTGCAAAGTTTTGAGCATCCGAAGGCGGGTGTGTGCGACCTGTGCTTCGAATAGCATGTCAAAGTGAGTGGATTTAGTGAAGATCCTTACAAAAGAGGTCATCCAATTGACGATAGTAAATTTTCTCCTCAAGTAATTTAATAAAAAGTTCGACAGTGAGCGTGAACGTCAGTATCAGATGTGTTCAGTGAAAATTACAAAAACAAAAAATTTTAACTGGTCCACAAAATGGCGCTGATTAAAAGTTAAGCATTTGAGTGCAGACGAATGAAGCACGGCAGAAGAAGCAGCAAAAATGAAAACCAAAATAGAGTAGAAACCTAAGAAAACAACAAGCGTTGACTGAACGAAAAAAAGCCAGCCGCAGTCTAATGGAAAGCGAAAGGAAAAATCGGGCATTCGAGCGTAAGCGCTAACTCGACTTTAGAGCGACTCTGAAGAGCTTTTGCACGCACCAAATTACGGTTAGCCAAAATCGTTTAGTCAGTCATGCCAAAGCGGATATTAGAGTTTCCAACTAATGCGTTTGGGTGATGAAAATAGGATAGAAAGCAGAAAAGGTGGACGAGAGCGAACAGACTTAGCGCAAACACTTAATAACTTGATGGATGCCAATAAATCTAAAGACGCAGTAGACTATGAGTAAAAATGAGTATGAATGAGTGGTAGAAATACAATTGTGTTAACTGCTTTGACTCACCCATATTGGCGCAGAAGTCAAAGTAAAATGAAGCAAACGAAAAAAAAATATTTAAAGAGAAAAAAAAATTTAATAGAGCTTTCACTACAAATAAACAGCAACAAGGAATTTTTTTTTTTTAATTTAAGCTGTTTTAATGACCTTCAAATACAACATTTGGTTTTTCCTTAAATAATTAGATATTCTCCCTTAAAGCATAAGCGTAGCCTTCTAACTTCTGCGCCGCTAAAAATGACAAATTGATGCTAAACTGAGATAAGTGAACAATTTAGAAACTTTGATGGAAAAGCTTGTATTTGCTACAACTAAAAGACTTTTATTTGCTATCCAAACGGCATTGGCTAACGCACAATTGTAATGAATTCTGTTAAATCAGTACCCGAAGATGTTTAGAAATTGATTTAAGAAACGAATTGAAGCGATTGCTAAAGGTCTGATGATAAAAAAGTACGCTTATGTGGCACTTGAGAGACAATTTTTGTTGAAAAATATCAGTAGCCTACTTCTTATCGAAAATCTGTCAATTATAATGGCGTCACATCTATTCGATTCAAATCGCTCGGTGGATCGAGGAAAAGTGTTTCTATTAGCATTAATCGACAAAATGTGGAACAGCGAGAGAAATGGTATGCCAATGGCAGAAATTGCTAATGTGCGAAATTGAATCAACACACAAAAAAATTATTATATATCAAAGCTTGGAATATGAAAATTACGATTCAAAAACTTTACTTCACGTCACCAAACGTCTCTAGATATCCCTCTCCTTCAATTGATGTGGCACCCTGTTACATGCTTTTTGGACCATTACAATCGCGTGAAAACGTTTACCGACGGTTGGTCTGTCAACATCCAACTCTTTAGACATATCATCAAGGGCTAGACATGCGTCTTCATCCAATAATTGTTGTAGTTGAGTATCTTTCAAATTTGTTCGGTGCCCCTTCGCGATCCTCATCAGTCACGTCGAAATCGCCACTTTGGAAGCGTCGAAACCACTATTTACAAGTTGTATTTGATGGAGCGTAATTACCGTTAATATTGATCAATATATACGGCACATTTCAGCTGCACTTTTCTTTAGAAAGTAATAACGCAGCATGACTTCCCCCAAATGCTGCTTTGTCGGTGACGGGCGTAGACATTTTTGACGTCAGAAAAAAAGGATATTTACGCCATCTACTGCCATCGAGACCCCACATAATACTGTGGGCAAAAAGTAAGGTGAATTTGGTTGTAAAATGAAAAATCTTTATTTATTCTTGTAAATCAATTTCATCCCCTTCAAAATAATCCCCTCTCGATGAAATACACTTATGCCAACGATTTTTCCAATCCCCGAAACATGCCAAATAGTCCACTTCCGGTATAGCCATCACCACCTTCTTCGATTCAGCTTTTATCTCCTCAATCGACTCGAAACGCGTTCCGCGGAGTGGTCTCTTGAGTTTTGGGAATAGCCAGAAGTCACACGGAGCCAAATCAGGCGAATACGGTGGTTGCGGAACGATATGCGTGGAATTTTTGGCGAAATGGTCACGAAGAACGAGTGCAGTGTAAGACGGTGCATTATCATGATGCAAAAACCAAGAGTTGTTGGCCCCTAATTCTGGTCTTTTTAGACGAATTGTTTCACGTAAATGACGCATAACGCTCAAATAATATTCCTTATTAACAGTTTGGCCAGGTGGAAGGAATTCATAGTGCACCACACCACGAAAATCGAAAAAAAAGTCATCATGACCTTTATTTTTGAATGACTTTGACGTGCTCTTTTCGGTCTGGCCTCACCTTTAGCACGATATTCGCTTGACTGGTTGGTTGTTTCAGGGTCGTAAGCATAAATCCAAGTCTCATCTCCCGTAATGATGCATTTCAGCTTGTCCTGATAGTCTGAAAGCATTGTTTCAGTGTTTAAGGTTTCGGTACCAAACGAGATTTGACTTTTCGTAGGCCCAAATGGTCTTTCAAAATGGTTTTCACAGATCCTTCTGATATTTTGATCATATCAGTAAGGTCTTTAACAGCCAACCGACGATTTTTGAGCACTAACTCCTTCACTTTATTGACGTGTTGGTCATCTGTTGACGTCGATGGTCGTCCGGAGCGCTCCAAGTCATCAACACGTTCTCGACCCTCTTTGAAGTCTTTGTACCACTTATAAACATTTTTCTGCGACATGGTCGACAGGAGTTTTCAATCATCTTTGTGAAGAACTGAGAGTGTTTATTATTTGGAATTAAATTATATGTAAATATTCGTGCTTAAATGAATATACAAAAATTGCTTAAAAAAAAAGGCGGCGCTACAGCTGTTCAAGCGTGGCTTCTTTAATTTGCGCCGTGGAATGGACAGTCTCTTGTAATCAACTGCAATCAACCAGGAAAAATGTTTTATTAAAATAAGTTATTCCGCTTTACATTTTCCTATTTTTAACGACGAAAAGAATGAAAATTTGAAGTGAAAAACAAAAGTATTACAATTTTTTTATAAACAAATTGATCAAAACAATATTTTTAGTGATAATTAATATGAAATTTGGGTTATATGCAAAGTCCAATAAGTTGAAGAATATCCTTGTAATATTTTAAGCTGATATCTTGATTACTTTTTTAGTTATATTCGACAGCGCGGAAAAAACCTTATTTCGAGAAAAACACGATTTACATTTTCGTTCTTACTCATTTTTCGTTCGACGCTCAGCACTTCACTGACTTTATAGGGACTTTTTAGACTTTGTATTAAGCTTAGAACATTGAAAAAATTTTCTTTAAATTATAAATGAATTTTTAATGCAAAAAAATGGAAAATTTGAATGTGCTAAGGAGCTGGCCCCCGTAAATCAATAATCTAAATCATTACCGTCTTTTTCCGAAAAGTTGGTCCAAAATACGCGCTAGAGCTTAGTTTCGGGAGAAGGCAAAAATAGACGTTTATTTATATATTTGTATTTAATATATATTTTACACAGAATACAGAAATTTAAATTTATTCAATTACAGTCATGTCATTTTTTCTGGAACATCGTCATAAACAAAATTCTGAATTATATTCTGGTTTTCTTCCAAATCCATTTCCTGTTAAATCATTGGTCCGAATCTGTCATGTCTTGGTATCGTTAAATGAATACTTCTTGTCTAAGTAGCCTGTTCGTAGTGCATTGGAAACTTTACTATCAGTTACTTTGTCCCATGAATTTTTGGCTCAATTCACAACTTCTTGTAAGCCGGGTTTTACAAAATTACCTCGATGATTTCTCAGCATTCTATTTTCTATATATTCATTGATTTCATCCGCAACTGACCCTTGAATGGCTTGTTTATTGCAATGTCAAGTATCTAGAGGTAACCAGTTATTCCTACGGGAATCATTATTTTATCAATCATCCTCTCAGCAAGAAAATTTTTCATGTCTTTAGCGCGGCGAGTACTGGCAAACCTCCATTCTGACCCCTCAAGAGTTGTGGCAGCACAAAATCAACCCACTTTCTTATAATAACTGTTTGGATGCACCAGGGTTTTTCTTTTTCAATGGCATAATTCCTGAAACACGTTGAATCTGGTCTCTTTTACCTTTAGCGATTAAAAATGGCGATACTTTCTTGCCATCTAGATGAAGCGCCTTCATAACCGATAGAAGGAACGTAAATTGACGCAGACGCCTTGTGGTGAACTGTCGTTTGAGCACCTTGGCCTAGGAATATCGCGGTCTCAACCAGTGTGACGATGCTTTAAATTCTTCTGCGGATATATAAAATTCAATTCCTGTTTTCAGGGCAAATTTTTTAATATCAGCCCTGCGCACAATCAAAGCCATTGCTCTCCTGCCTGCCATCCATTCCCAGGTGCAATTCTCCAACTCAGTGCAATCTGCCAACCTGATCCAACTCTGCGTATTTTCTCATTTCCTTGGTTCGCCAGTTGACACAAGTAATCGTAGTCTCTTTATGGAATGTTACAAGATTTACACCCCTGGAGTCGTCCACAATTCCCTTTTTGTACTCGACGGAATAGCACTTTCGTTTTGTACTCATTTTAACTGGGCTTAAAAATTATTCACTTTATTTTGTAATGAGGAAATAATCAGACTTACAAGACTGAAATTAATAAACGTTGTATACCTGCACTGTCGCTCAATGAAGACTGCTACCTTATGTTATATTTTTAAGACACATTCCAAGAATTCATTTGAAACGAACTGTAGATGTAAACAATTAATTTCTCGGAATATATTGTTTCAAATATTTCTCTGATATACGAGTATTAATAGGATTTCGCTTACTAATTATTCAAATGCAAAACTGCCATTTAAAAAAAGCCAAATTTCCCGAATAGCTATTGTAAATTATTCCGAACGGCACAAGAAAACCGATAGACACAAGCAGCGTTATTATTTTAATGGCCGCATTTGTGTATAGCAAACGCGCTATAAATTATAGAGCCACTAAACCTTTATTAAACATTTCATAATTGTTTAGAATTTTCAATGCGCAGCAACCCCTGTCATCAGACAAATTCATTACATTTTAAACACTTTTCCTCCTTACGCTCTTTGAACTCAGTTGCTTAGAGTAACTCTTTCAGTTTTCTATTACTCCACCCATCCACTAAATTTGATCTAAACTTTTTCCATCAAAAAGTATTGCCCTCCTTTAAGACACAACTAGGATTTCAAACCCCTTGGCTCTTACATACATACATTACACATACATACACCTATACCTACAATTCAAAGTCACACTTTTTGTTACGAAGTTTTTGATTACACACTTCTCAAATGTCTACTGTGCCAAGAAATTCACGACTATTTGCCGGAAAGGTTAGTCGCCAGTAAATTTGTAAAATTCTACTTTGCCCACGCCCAATTGTTGATCAGTCAGCCCGTCAGCCAGTCAGTCAGTCAGCCAGTCGGTCGGCCGTTGATTTAGTTGTTTTAGTATCACTCTTCCTTCCTCGAAACGTTTAGTTATTTCTTCAGTTGTTTAAATGTTGCCTTGACAATGTCAGCCTGGCGAAAGCGAAAACTTTTCTGCCACCACCATTAGATGTTAAACGAGACTTTAGGCGATGCTTTGTCAGCAGTTGTCAACAATAATTGCTTGTTGGCTTTTTTGGTTAGTGAAAACTGCAAAAGGAGTTGGCGATACTTTTTTATCTTAGATTAAGAAGTTGAATATGAGGAGAGGAAGTGAAACTTGAAGGCAAATAGATTTACTTAACACTTAAGAGAAATGGTGGTATAAATTTGGCGAAAGTGTGAGAAGAATATAAATTTATTTTAATAAATATTTCAAAATTAATAACGCGTAATCTAAGAGTTAATTTCTATTAAGAAAAGCTTTGTCTATGCAGTCATTCTGTATTAAATGTAACAAACATTGGCGATTTTCAGAAACTTGTTGCTCGATTTGCTCAAATTTTGCTCATTAGCTAAATTCTTGCTCAAACTGCGGGAAGTGGACTTAAAAACTAATTATATAACAGAAGTTTTGGAGGTGTCCGAGTTACTAACGAAGGATTCTAAAACGCTATAGTCCAAATTTTCTCTCATGATATGCATAAATGAGGTATCATATTTAGAAGGGTTACAAGTCAGACAGTACTTCAGCTTGACTAGCTTCATAATTTTTTCCATAAAATTTTTATTTTTAATTTTGAAATTTTCATTTCACTTTAAAATTTTATTTTATATTAACTTCTGGAAAAGATTGAAAATTTACCTTTTAAATAAGAAATTTTCCTAAATAGAGTGCTAAAGACTTCAAAAGTCTGTCAGTAATCAACGTTTGACAAGTGCAAAGTGTCAAATCTCCTTAGTTTCATTAACAAACAAAGAAAAAATGTCTAGAATTGTGAGAAAATTGGTCAGCAACAAACACGCTACAAAGCTAGTAGCGCCATATAATCTAGCTGTTGTTGCTGATCGCACTGTCTATGTAACCGGCTATGTGGCCATGGACAAAGACACTTTGCACCTGGTGTCAGGCGGCATAGCGAAGCAAACAGAGATGGCTTTGAAGAACTTGATAGCCGTACTATCCAGTACGGCTGCCGCTTCTGGCGCTGAAAAAGTAGTCAAAAATATAATATACGTAAAGGATAGGAAAGACGTTGGTGCAATCAACGAGTCCTACAAGAAAGTATTCTCCAAAAATTTCCTCGCATGTGCCTGTATTCAAGCATCCCATCTGCCTCTGAATGCATTGAGAGCATCGTTTTAACCAGTAATGTGGTGATCGAATCAATTAGATTTCTTTGATAGTTAGTTAATTTTTTCATTCAATGAACTGCAACGAAATGAATGTAAAGCAAAAGTTATTGCTGTTTGAATATACTCTACCAAACCAAAAAATAGTTGTCGAATTAAAAAAAAAAATTATTGCCCACAAAAACACATAAGTACTTTTTCTAAATTTGATATGAGAACTTGGAAAGAATTTGTTTTCATGTTTGCAGAGCGAAAAAAAAAAATTTTTGACTTATAAAGGGTCTTCCAAAAGACACGCCGAACTGTTTTTTTTTTTAATAAATCATGTGCAAACTGTGATTCTCTTAGGTTTCACTATTTTAATTGAACTTCGAGATATCGATGTTGAAGATTAAATGTTGTTCAGTAACACTTTGCGCTATAGTAGTAATATTATCAAGAAAACGTCCAGTTTATGGTCTGCCAGTCCCTTTTCTATCCTCGACAAAACCAGTTTGTTGAAATTTTTTCACCAGCCTTTGAATTTTCCACTCATTCAGACCATTATTTCCACCAAACAATCATGAATTTACCGATATTTTTTTCATAGTAAGATTCATGGTTTTAATACGTTGTTCTATGCTGTAGAATTGCACATCTGTCTACTTGACAAATGTCACAGGTGACATAAACAAAAGCTGCCTTCTAGGGATTATTACTGACATTTAGACGTCACTTTTGAAAGGTCTTTCATAACATTTTAGAAACTCCTGTTATGTGCGGTTTCTATTTTTTTTTTTTTGCCACCCCTTAACTTAGGTAAAAACAAATATTTAAATTCTTTCAAGCTCATTTCAGTCAATTTGAGAATGAATTTAGTCCACGGCGAATCTATTAAAGGTGGTATCAGTAAATCAGCTGATTTTTGTTTTCTTTCGTCGTGTCCATGTGGCTGTCAGCTCAGAATGAAATAAGGCGAATTCATTTTCTACTTTACTTTGGCAATCAAATATAGGTACAAAATATTGTCGTTGGTCTAGTGCCACCACCTTTAATGAATGTGTCTTGACAGGCATTAAGTCACGTTTAAAAATTGAAACTTTGGTTTGTGTGGTTTTTGTTATAAAATAAAATATGTCTTTATAGAAAAGAAATAATTTAAATTAATTAAAAAAAAAATAACGAAAAATATAGTCAAAACTTATCAATACGTGCATTATCAATACACACTGTCAAACTCGAGTAACGAAATTTTTGATTTTGGACCTCCTCGGTACTGAATCTTGCATGTTTTCCTTTTCTTGAAGTTTTCAAAGATCTTCCTTGACTTTAATTTAGAATGGCTGAAAAATGTTATATTCCATGCCTAAAATGACCAACTCGGTTTTCCCATAGGGCATAGCTACATAGCATTGGGGCTAGTTTCAGCGCTCCGAGTGATCTTTACCTTTTTTTGTTTTTTTACCAAGTGCTACCATATTTTCCCTGAATTCGCCACAATCTGGACAGCGAGATTTTCAATTACTGTGGAAGGTGCGGAATTAAGTGGAATGGCTCAGTATAAACTGAAGCATGTGGAGCAGAGCCATATCTTCAGAGTTTCTATTGGTGAATTATTTCACTGTCACAGGAGCATTCAGTAGTAAATATGTTGATATGAATTTGTCCATGATAGGGTAATTATTACAAATGAAAATTTATTTATTTATTTATGCATTTAGTAAATCTAGAAATACATATATCTTTCGTTACTATTTAAAGAATTCATTGAGAGATAATTTGAACTTATATTTAGATAGCGATAAAGCAATGGTCTAATCAAAGGTGCTTTCACGGCATAAACAGTTCTAACCCGCTCTAGGAGATCGAAGATAAGACAGAGTGAAAGTTTTTAAATTTAGTAATGGATACCTTGAATTATATGAAGGATTTGGCTCATTGCAGTTCAAAGATCTGAGTGCAAAACGAAGAAATTTCTTTTGGATGCGTTCAGGTCTATTGATGTGGCATTGATGATAAGGCCTCCAAATAAAGACGGCATAATACAGCTTGCATCGTACGAGTGAAATTAATAGTGGCTTCAAAGTATACGGATCTGTAAAGCAAAACGCGGATTCGGAAGCAAAACGCGGAATGAAGGCAAGTGTAGAATACGATTTGGCGACGGCAAAATTCAAATGACTAAGAAACTGAAAAGTGGTGTCAAAGAGTACTCCCGAATCAATAATTTCATTAAGAATATTTAGACATTGCTTCCTTATAAAATATGACGTAGAGATTAAATGCTTTGACTTAGAAAATGACACATTTATTAATATGTATTTGAAGTAGATTCCTATCACACTATGCCACGACGTTGTTGAGCTATGGTTGAAGATTGCATGAATCAGACAGGGTTAATACAGGTTTAAAAACTTTAAGTAAGCGCTGGATGCTTATCGCATTAGGCCCGTGGACTTTAGTCTTTTCACAAAATGTCTGCTTGCTGTTCAAAGGGAGGTGCCAAGCCTACTGTTCACTTCTTCAGTGAAAAAACTTCTGCTATTTTATGGTCACTATCTATTTCGAAAAAGGTTGAAATAAGTGCCCAAAGTCAGGTCAATGCGTGCGAGGAAATGATAATATTAGCTTAGTACTTTCAATAAAATATACATTAAATTAAAAATAATTATATATGAATGTGCGTGCTTACCTGAGTGCATTTCGCTCGATTACACATATGCAACAAAAAAACAAGAAATCCAATAAAAAGTTGAAACTTCCGTGCTCAGACCAGACTTCCGTTCTGCAGTCAGACTTGTTGCCAATTTCAGCAAATATTTAAATTAAATATCAATTAAAATGCAGCTAACGAGTATGACCAGCAGCCAAATAACGCGAATGGCAATACACGTTCACACAACCATGCGCACACTATAATAACACAAATACAAGAAAAATAAAAAATAAAAGCAAAAACTCCATATATAAATAAGGCTGACAGCTGTTGCAGCCCCAATTGGCAAATGACCAATAGCGTTGACTGATGTGAGTGGATGTGAATGCCACAACTTTTAGTTGATTGTTGATTTTGCTACTGGAAATGGGCACCTGGTATGAGTGCCAACAGCCATCGGCCAGTCGAGCAGGCCAGCAGGTTGAAACAAGTCAGTCGCTATTTGCATGAACTTAAAATATTTGCACACAGAATAAAAGCAGATCGATTGCATGCACTCAAATATATAACGCGTGGCTTTGTAATAAGCCTACGAATGTATAGATATTTACCGACAACGTCAAAAGAAAGTATACTCGAAATATTGACAAGTTTTGACTATTCATTTGTTTATTTTTTAATTGCAATTATTCTTTTATAAAAACAAAGTTTATACTTCAACGAAAACCATACAGAGCAAAGTTTCAAAATGTATAAGAATTCGGCAAATTTTTAACAAAATTTCAAACTTTGTTCTGAAAAGTTTTTATTTTTTTTTATTTTGTAAATTTAATTGTTTTTTTTTTATATATAAATGTATCTCCCAGTACACCAAGAAGCATATAAAACAAAATTTAGAACTTTATGTAAACTTTTTAAGAGTTCGGCAAAATTTCATTAAAATTTCAAACTTTTTACTCAGAATTTCTGAAAAATTACTATTATATTATTTTATTGGGTATTTTCAATTATTCTCTTATAGTTACAGTTCATACTACAAGAAAAACTGTATAAAGCAAAGTTTCAAAATTTTTAAGAACTAGCCAAATTTTCAACAAAATTTCAAACTTTTTTCTCAAAATTTTTTATTTTTTTATTTTGTAAATTTTGTTTTATATTAAAATATATTTCATAATACGCCAGAGCAATATAAACCAAAATTTAAAACTTTATATAAAATTTATAAGAAATCGGCAAATTTTCATCAAAATATCAAACTTTTTTCTCAGAATTTCTGAAAAAATTCAAGTACGCAATTTTATGGCTCAGTAAATTTTGGTAATTGCTCATTTGGTGAAATGCAAGTCTCAAGTAGATCAAAAATGACACTGATTTTCGAGAATTTATTTCGGTCACAGTCTTCTGCATCTTCTCTCACATTGTTTTTTTAATGGAAGAAACCACCCCACACTGTCAGCACTTTATTGTACCAAAATGAAATGATCTATAAAACCGCATGATCATCTTTCGATCAGTCATAGCTGCCCAATCAATCTTGAAATTAAAAGACGAAAATGAAACTGGATTGGACATAATCTCCGTAGAGAAGACGACAATGTTGCCAAAATGGAATTCCAATAGGACCCAGGAGGAAGCAGGCCCTGAGGATGCCCACGACAAACTTAGATGCGCACCATCCTAAACGAGAGCTCTTCCAACACCATCTGGAGTGGTGTTAGACACAAAGCGGCTGACAGAAATCATTGGAGAGCCTTTTTTTGCACTATATGCTTCGACTGAAAGCGATAATACGTGTAGAGAAATGTTTTACTTTTATAGTAGCTCTTTCTTTTTCTTCTGATTTTGACCGAGTTTAACACAGCGCGCCAATCGTTTCTTTCTCATTCTAACCGGAGCCAATTGGACTCACCAAGTTAAGACAAGTCCCTCTCCACCTAACCTTTCCAACGCAGAGGAGGCTTTCTGCTACCACTAGCTGGTACTGCATCGAATACTTTCCGAACCGGTGAGTTTGTATCCATTCAGACGACATGACTGAGTCCAACGAAGCTGGACCTTTATTCGCTGCACTATGTTTACGTCGTCGTAAAGTTCATCCAGCTCATTGTTCCATAGCCTTCGATTCTCGCCGTCACCAACGTGCAAAGGTCCAAAAATCTTCCGCATAATCTCCAAGTGACGCCTCATCGGATGTTGTCATCGTCCAAGTTTCTGCGCCATACAATGGTACGGTAATGATGAGAGCTGTATAAAGTGTGAGTTTTGTTCGTCGAGAGAGGACTTTACTACTCAATTGCCTACTTAGTCCAAAGTAGCACTTGTTAGCAAGAGAGATTCTACGTTAAATTTCAAGGCTGACATTGTTATCGGTGTTAATGCTGGTTCCTAAATACACGAAGTTTTTTGCAACCTCAAAATCATAACTGTCAACAGTGACGAGGGTGCCGATATACGAGTGCGCCGGCTGTTTGTTTAATGACACGGGGTTATTCGTTTTATTCTCGTTCATCACCAAACCCTTCGCTTTGCTCCTTTATCCAGTTTAGAAAAGTCAAAACAAACAGCGCTGTTGTTAAGGCTTTCTTATAAGCGTAGTTCTTTCATCATCATCTTGGCATTACAGTCCGGGGTGGGCCATTGGCTCCATTACAATACGCCTCCTTTCTCGACGACAGCCCGCTTTCGCTCTAAGTTGTGAGGTTCTCATCATCGTCTTCTACGTCTTGCGTGCATTATCTCCTTGGCCGACCTCTCCTTCTTGCGCCTTCAGAGTTTGCTTAAAATATGCTTTTTTGATCGTCCTTTCGTTGCTCATTCTTAAAACATGTCCATATCACCGTAATCTCTGGGACTTTATAAACACCGTTACCTCACGCGATTAAAACACTGAGCTCGTGATTATACCGTATCCGGTATGTACCGTCTTCTGAACGTATAGGGCCGCATATACTTCTATGAATTTTTCTTTCAAATTGCATCAGTAAATTCACGTCATTAACTTTAAGTACCCATCTTGCATAGCGCAGTTCTTTAGTTCTTCTTAAAAATAAAATAAAAAAAGCTAAAAACCCGAATTTTTCTAAAAAGGTTTAGTAAAAGGTTTGAAATATTGACGAGTTTCTACAAATTTTATACAAACTTCGAAACTTTTTTTCTATATGGTTTTTGTTGTAGTATAAACCATAGTTTTATAAACAAATAATTGAAATTACAAGATAAATAAATAGTCAAAACTTATCAATGAATGCTGTACACTTTCTTTTGACGCTGACTGTATGCATTTGCCTAGATGTTGAAACTGTTGTGCTGATATGCTGATATAGTGATCACATCAGCGTATCACTCGTTAGTTGGTGCAATAAACTCGAATGCACAAAAATGCATGCGAAATCAGAATGGGTCCAAGCGCGGCATTGAGTGCGCTCATTTCCCCAGCGTGCTTTTCATTCGAATACGAAAATGTATCAAAAATATTCTACATACACACATTTTCGCCCAAATTCATGCACATTGCCCATATATTTGTCCGCATGCCGTTGTTACAAATAAATCAGCTAAGAGATCAAAGTTCATGCAGCTGCACTCCAACTTGCACGCATATGTATGTGTTTTCTTTGTATGGGCGATTTTGTGTAGTGAGCTGCTCTCCACCAATCTACCGGCGTACCTACTTCAGCTCTCCATCCGTTCTGCGCACACCAGAGCTATTTTTGGCAATGTAACGAACACAAATTTTTATTTTTTTTTCGAGTCAATGAAAGCCTGCTTTGCTTTGTAACATTGTTGCAAAGTTATACGTTGTACCATTGTTGCACTGTATATTTGTACCATGTAACTTATACAGCGGCGCTATTCCCTTATTGCACAGTTTTTCTTTTTTATTCTTGGCTCTTACAACTCTGATATTCATACAATTTATTAATTTACTGGAATTGGTTGAACGTGTGAAAATTTTTAAATCCTCAAAATGTTCGAAGGCAATTTAACATATTTGATCTTTAAATAAAAATCACATAAATTATGAATATATAGATGTAGTAAAATCCACATTTCGTGTATTAAATTGAAACCTGGTACAGAATTTCCGGGAAGCTTAGGAAAACTTATCTATTTACCTTAAGGGGCTATTCTGGTCTAGGCGCTTTAATTTTAGGTATTTTTAAAACTAAGTTAAAAAAAATTAAAAACATTTTTACTATCCATTTTTTTATGGTTTTTATTAATATTGGAGAAGTACAATAAAATTAATAAAAAAATAATAAAAAAATTGTGGAATTACGGGTCGGCGGAGTGGGCGCTACATAAAAAACGGTGCTCCACGCTTGACATGATTCCAACCCTTGTAGTGATCTAAAGCAAACAAATTAAACAAACTCTTTATTAGTTAGGATGTCGCTAAATCGGATTATGCCAAATCAAAGAAAAAAATCACAAAATGGCGTCGACTTGAAAAAAAGATGGTTTCCCTTTTTTTTTACCTTTTAAAATTAAAAAAAAAATACTTCAAACTTAAATTTTCAAAATGTGGGGCAGGCGCGATAGACAGATGTATAATAAAAAATTCTTATCAAGCCTCAAAGCGATCGGTCAAGTAGAACTTGAGATATCATGGCGACCATCTCAAAAAAGTAGTTTTGAGAAAATCGCGTTTGAACTTTGAGCAGCAATTCCAATAGAATAACTGAGATAATAATATTTACTACTCACTCTGGATTAATCGGCGATAAATTTCCAGGTATATATTATAGAAGTATAAAGTATATATATATGTATAGAATAATTAAAGGTTGTGTGGGATACAAAAGAGTCTCTGGAAAGAACGAGTCATCAAGTCGTCCGGTAACATATGCCGTTCATTGTGCGATTCGCTTCAATCGGCCGACTTAGACGTCACAAAATCCACTGTATCTCCGAAAATAATTCGAATTTTGAAAAATCCGTTGAAGGGCATATTTTTAAAGGTCCAAACTTTGAAAATATGCAAACAAAAATCGATTTTTTCAAATTTCTAGGCCCGAGAACCCCTTTAAAAGCTGTATGACGTTTTCAAAAAAACTTCACTTACAAAAAATACGAGTAAATGTAAGAAAAATATATATATCTTGCCCTGGGTGCCATTGAGGGTAAGAGGATAGAACCAAACACAATAGTTTTCAATACGTAGAGGAAATTTTGCAAGCCTGATCTTTCGCAAAAAGTAAAGAAATTTTAGTTGTATAAGCTAGGGCAGGAGGAAGTAGAAAATTCCGGTACATTGCTAATGATATTCTAGTAATAAAAAATCAATTTCTCAACAATTTAGTTTCACAAATCTATTGATTCAGCTTAAAAGAGAAATATCTTGCAAAGTAATATCCATAATTGGTGCGCTCAAATTATCTTCTGTCTTACAAAAGTTTGAGCAAAGTTACTACAAATTGTGCAGCGAAGCTAGATGAAATTTTTATAATCAGTAAGAATTTCAAAAATAAATAAGATAGAATAGATTTCAATAAAATTTTATTGGCGTTTTAACTAAAAAACGTTTCCTAATAATTGAAAGAATGAATAATTTTTTTTAAGCAAGTTCTTTAATGGCCGCCATAGCCGAATGCGTTAGTGGGTGACTGCCACTCAAAACTACACAAAAAGGGTTCTTTCTAATAGCGGTCGCTCCTTGGCAGGCAATGGCTAGCCTCCGAGTAAATCTCTGACATGAAAAAGCTTCTCTAAAAAATATCTGACGTTCGGAGTTGGCTAGAAACTGTAGGGCCCTCCATTTGTGGAGTAACATCAAGACGCATACCACATATAGCAAGAAGAGTTGTGCAAAATACCCAATAAAGGATGTCAATGTCATACATACTAAGTTGTTCAATAAGTTTTGCCGGTCGATAAAAAACATAAAACAATTTTATGGTTTAAAATATTCTTTATTATTTAGTGCAGTCTCCCTGAACATCAAAACACTTATTCCAACCAGACTCCAATTTATGAATTTCATCCCTTAAGTGAGAATCGGGACGAGCTGCAAAATACGCTTCCACAGCTGTTATGATCTCTTCGTTTGATGAAAAACGCTTTCTACGAATGAAAGTTTTTAGATCTGAAACCAACTAGATGTCGCTGGCGACCAAATCTGGTGGCTGCTCTAACAATTCGAACTTTAATTCATGGATTTTAGCCATTTTCAAAATGATCCTGGGAGAAAAATATTTTTTTCCTTTGCGAACTGGGTCTGTTTTCACAATTTTTTTCCTTCAGCTGATCTAAAAGGTTACAGTAATATTCAGAATTTATTGTTTTACCAGTTTGCATCTAATCCACAATCAAAATTCTTTTCGCATCCCACAAAACTAATGTCTTGAAGGCTGAACCAAATACCTTCTTGGCCGATTTCTAGACACTATCTAGGAAGCAGGTTCACACCACTTTTTAGCCTCTTGTTTTGATTGAGGATCATAGTGAAGTACCCAAGTCTCATCCATAGTCATCAATTGATGCACGACACCCACTTTATCCGTTCGAAAAGGCTCTAAAAGTTGTTGAGAAAGTTGCATTCGAATGGGCTTTTGTTCCATTGTTAACGAATGCAGCACTCATTGTATATGAGTATGAGCTTTCTGAAACCCAATACTTCAGTTAAATATTGCTTACACTGCCCAGAGAGATACCTAGGGCTTCTACTAAGTCTCTTTCAGTCACTCGACGATTTTCCAATACGTTTTCCTGTATATTGTCTACGGTGTGCTATTTTGTTTTACAGCTATTGAGAGATGATTAACGATTTTTTATGGCCGGAATCGGATGGTATTGATCTGGACAACGTTTATTTTCAACAACACGACGCTAGGTGCCACACAAGCAACGAAACCATTAATCTTTTAGGGGAAAAGTTTCCGGACTGTGTTATCTCTCGAAGAGGTGATCACAATTGGCCACCGAGATGAGTTAGCACCTTGTGACATTTTTCTTTGGGGCCACGTGGAAGAGAAGGTCTACGCCAACAGCCCAGAGTCGATTCAAGACTTCAAAGATGGAACTCGTGAGCCTATCGAGGGCATAGGGCAGCCACCTTGCAATTCGGTTATGGAAAAATTCATGAAAAGGATATTGTACTGTAAGCGTGGTCGTGCGGCATATCCTCCTCTTTATAATGAAATAAACATCCGATCATATATAAAGGGTTTTTCAATAAGGGCGGGTAGATGTTGAAATGGAATAAAATGGCGTTTGCTGTGTGGCACGTAGCGCCGTCCTGCTGGAACCACATGTCGTCTAGGTCCATATGGTTCAATATGGGCGATAAGAAATTGGAAGGGCCACCACGTCTACCGAAAAATGGGCGCAATGCGCGCAACGTTTGCGTTAATGAACACTCATTTTGATAATAAAATTTTATCATTTGAACGTGCTGTTCAATCGTGTAACTTGCCATGATGATTTGGCATAAACAACTGAATAATAAACCAAAGATTTGACAGATGTCACCAAAACAAAATGGCTGCCACAGGACGCCAAAATCAACCCGCGCCAATTGAAAAACTCTTTATAACAAAATAAAAATAAAAAAGTAAATGGGAGCTATAATTTACGGAGAACTGAAATTTCGCCAATTGAAAAACCCTTTATTAAAAATTAGCATTTTTCTTTTAATATCAAAATAACATCCCTTTAGTATCAATAAATACTCATGTGGCGCAGAGAAGCGTGCGGTAGGAAGGACTCCCCTTTTCCTCAAGGTAAGCAATAGAAATGGTTTTCAGCAGATGTATTAGAGAAAATAGCAGGAAATTAGCTAAATGTGCTTTAAGAGAACAGACACTGGCATAATGAGCAAAAACTGTATTTTCGTATATTTTTAGTTGGTTCTACTACCTTTTTCTTCAGCCTCAGTCACTGGCTAATGCAACAGTTTCTTCAAAAATCCTCTTTCATGGGCTATTATCAAGATTAATTAACTGTATTAGGTGGCTTTTAAAGCAAAATTTCAACTCGAAGCTTCTGTAGATCTATAAACTGATTATTTGAAACCGATGATGGCCAAATAGGATCGCGGCGGGTATCAAACATTGAAATAATGTGTCTAAGCATTATTATTATTATGTCTAAGCATTAGTATTATACAAATACTTTATTTCTGCTTAAACAACAAAAAACAAAGAAAAAACAAAAACAACAAAAAAGGAATATGGTAAGTACACATATCTTCTACACGTTGCCATTACTCATACGCCCCAGCAGCTCTCTATGCATATTTTACTACTGCTTTGCACAAACTATGCATATGCGTACACTTTATTTGTTCCACTCATTGAACTAATATCTGGCATACTCACCCGCGCACACGCACTTTAGTTCTCGAGTTTGATAAGTTTGATTCCCTTTGCTCAAGTTTCGTGCTGACTTTTTGCGTATTGGTTCGATATTAATTGCCTTGCACACCAACTCTTGTACAACTCTAGGGAAATCGAATGAAAGTTATGTGCTGTATGTATACTTAATAATGTAGCGAAAATAACTTTCTTATTAAGCAAACTTTTAATTATGTAGTAATTATGTCGAGTAGTTCGATATTAAGTATAGCTTAAATGCTTTCAAACTTGAATATTTTATGTGCCATACGAAAAATAGGTATTTTCTATAGCGTTGCCAGTTTTTTGGTCTACATATTATAAATTCGTCGATATATGAAGGTCTTTTGTAAATATTGGCGTTTGGTTAAAATTTCTTCAAAGGGACACTTCGGTAGAGGCGTTTTGTTGAAAAATAATAATAAGTTATCACTGAAAAATAAATTTGGACATAATAACATGACTAATTAAATGTGTGAAATCTGCACAGTGTTTCATGCTAATGCATTTTCAAAAAATGGCCAATATTTTGCAGATGACGAAAAATTGAGTGACAACGCCATTAAAAAATTTCTTAGTCACAAATCCTTATACCTAATTCAACTTTACAATTATAGTAGTTACTATTTTCGCTTAAATTTAGGTGGCAACGACAGACATAAGTGTACTTAAATTATAGTTTTCTTCTTCCTTTGCTTTGATAATCAAATTCTATATCAGTTTCGTAATTCATTTTCGATTTCTGATACAAAGATTAGGTGGCAACGTTAGTCAAAAATATTTTTAGTAAATTTTTTTAAGTTGCTTTCGTTCAATACCCTTATATAATAATACTTTTTTTTTCATTTCATTCGTGTTAAAATTTTCATTAAAAACTAGGTGGCAATATCATTGATAAATAGTTTAGGATCCAAATTTTCTCAAACAACTTTTATGTGCTCAGCCTTGCGTTCTAATTATATTTCTTCATTAAAATTTATGTGGCAAGGCCATAAATGAATATTTTTTAAACTTAAGTTTTTTTTGCCTTGTCAACACATTTCGGTTGATACCCATACTTGCATTCAAGTTCATTCTATAACTCATTTATATTTTTCCGTCAAAAATTAGCTTGCAATATTTCTGGCTTAAATTTGTCTCAAACAACTTTTGTGTGACATTCTTATTCTAGTATTTTATTCGGTTTTTGTGTTTTAACTCACTTGGCAATGCCATACGCAAACATTTCTTTAAAATTCGCTTTTTACTTTCCTTTCTAAACATTTCATTTGAAACCAATATTTTAGTTAAGTTTTGCATTTTAATCATATTTCTCCACTCAAAATTATGTGGCAATACTAGAAAATATATTTTAGGTATACATTTTTCTCAAGTAACATTTGTGTGATACTCATCGTCTAATATTTAATTTGGTTTTGTCTTTTAACTAAGTTTTTCCATTCAAAATTATGTGGCAACGCCATTTGTCTAGAATATTTTTTTTTTATTTTCTTTCAACATATTTCGTTTGATACCCATATTCTCTTTATATATTATATTTAATTTCTGTTTTTCCATACAAAAATTAGGTGGCAATACCACTAAAAGATCTTTTTGGCTTAAATTTCTGCCAAACAATTTTGGAGTGATATTCATATGATATTTTACTATTTAATGCGGTTTTGTATTTTAACTCAGTTTTGCCATTAAAAAGTATGTGGCAACACCATACACAAATATTTATTCGAAATTGAGTTGTTTTCTTTTATTTTTAACATATTTCGCTTGATACAATACTAACTAAGCTTTGTAATTAATTTATATTTTTTCATCAAAAAATTAGGTGGCAATACCATAAAAAAATATTTTTGACTTAAACTTTTTTCTCAACAACTTTTGAGTGATATTCGTATTCTAATATTTAATTCGGTTTTGTATTTGAGCTCAGTTTTGCCATTAAAATTATGTGGCAACGCCATCCCAAAATATTTGCAAACACTCATATTTTTGCATCTGTTCAACACATTTCGTTTGATGCACATATTCAAGTTCAGTTTTGTAATTCGTTTACATTTTTCTGTTAAAATTATGTGGCAACGCCAAACACAAATATTTGTTTAAAATTATATTTTTTCATCTTATTACATTTGATACACACATTTTGAATAAGTTTTGTAATTAATTTTAATAATATAAAAAATTAGGTGGCAATACCATTAAAAATATTTTTCAATTAAAACTTCTGCAAATACCTTCCCTTTTATATGCATATTCTTATATTTAGTTTTCTACTAAAAATTGTGCGGCAACTCTAATAAAAATTTTTTTGGTAATAAATTTGTTTAATTTATTTATTTTTTTGTTTTGCTGATAAATTTTTTTGTTTGTTTTAATTTGTGTTTGATGCTTCTTATTATTTAGTTAAAATTTTCCAAAACTTTTGGTTATGCCAATAAAATTTATGTGGCAACTATACTTCAAATTGAAGTTTCTTAAATACCTTTGATGTTTGCTTGTCTGTTGTTTTTATCAATTCGCCCTTTTTAAATAGAAATAGACGACAACCGGCTGGCTTATCAGACTATGTAAACAATATTAAAATCAGCTCAAAGAGCAGCGCATTTTCATTGTGTGTTGTAACAAGCTGCGAATGCCCTAAAGCCATTTTTATTGCTGTATTATTACAAATATTCATTTTGACTCAAATTATTCACTAAGATTTGTTTAAGTAATACGCCAGCATAAACGATTTTATTGTAGAATTTTGCATCAATTAGAATTCAACTAAAATAAATTTATAACTATCACACACGCACACACACATTCATCTGCATAAATATCGACCACTCAACTTTGCACTTACGAATACAAGCATACTTTTAGATGTAGTAAAGCACTGCTATCCCCCTGCCCACGATTATTTGTATGTATGCAAGTACGCGCGCCTGTCTGTGGGCTACCTTGAAAAACAAACCAGTCTGCAAATAAACACAAGTGCTACTTCTCGACAACCACTTCGCCCACTCAATCTTTCCTCGCCAAACATGTAAACGTGCACATTTTCACTCACCTACTTATTTATTTTGCTCAACTCCACAAAATAGAGCAACAACAACTTTAAGCTCAGCCCCCCATTTTGCTAGGCATCCAACGAAAAGGAAAATATAATCCGAACTGATTAAACAATTTCATTAACTTGAAGCACTTTCTAAAGCCGTTACAACAAAACCAACAACAACTGCACCATAAACTCACACAGACGTTCGATAAAAGCAAAAACCAAGTGGCGCAAGCAGCATTAAAAACAGAAACAGTTCAGAGCACGTGTTCAAGGCTTGATAGGAAAATGAAGTATAGAAATTTGAAGTAGAAAAGCTGAACAACTCGGCGGTTAAGTGTTGGTTAGATAAGCGTTGCCGGTTTTGGAAAGTAAAATTATAAGGCAATCTATGCTGGGTTGAGATGAAAGCGTTCTAGCTGTGGGATGGCAATAAACAAAAGAGTTGAATTATATGCGTGCAAGTGTGTGCGCTACAGCCACGAAAAAGTATAGAAAGCCTGAATGGCCACTTATTTTGCACTCAGATTGCTTTTCAATGCAAGTGGCTGGCAAAAAATAGCGCTTTATGGGATTTACAATCGGGCAAAATTTTCTATTGTTTCCACCCCATGCATTGATGGGCATGGAATTGACATACTTTGCTTCTGAAATTGCATTGCATGCATTTTTTTTAGAGATTAGGCAAGAAAGACTACTAAAAATTGTTTAAAATTTTAAAAAATTTTTTAGTTTAACAATTTCCATAAATATTCAAACAATTTGAATTCTTTGCGCTGTGATAAAACCGTAGGACCGTCGTATATGCTCATTGGAATTTTATCAAAAAAATTATTGTGACTGCTCTCGGAAGCATAACAGAATATATTTGAACAGGCTAATGTTCGGATTAGCGAAGTCCTCAAACATCTGTGTGATCCTTCTGACAGAAAAATTTGAAACACAGATGGCGCTCTAAACAGTTAAAAGGCGCTATTCTTAAGCAACGACTGGTGAGTATTCCTAGTATTTAGGACAGGTAGCAGCAGGCTAATCATCTACCCTACCAGAAAGCAAAATTGATTAACGAAACCAACGACTGAGTCTTGCCGAGGCCCTATGCTCCCGAGTGGAGTGAACAAGAAAACAAAGTCTTCGGATTGATAAATAACTTGAGCAGGTTATTCCGAAAATCTTACTCTGCAAGATGCGCTGCCGTCGATATGTGGTATTTCTAAAAAACTCTTTATAATCCAATTGGGCTCATCAAAATTTATATCTGCTGGAAGAAAAGTAACACTTCCTCAAAGAAATAGGCTCACTAGGAGGCGCTCGAATCGATATATTTCGAAATACTGTATTCATTATTGTCTTTGTTGCGGTTTTGGACCTTAGTAGCAATTGCGGTTGTATGCCCCGAAAAGGAGGACAAACTATCAAAAGTTACCCCCAAAATTTGGGATTTATTTGCTGTCGGTATTGGTGTGTCGTCGACCTTATCTTCAGCCGTAGTTTAAACTCCTTCGTCCAGGTGGCGAAGAGGGTCGCCGTGGATTTAATTTAATTAATGGATTTAATTTAATTTTTGGAACACAAGCCACCGATGTCATTGCGCGACACCGTTATCGAACAATAATCAGCAGAGGAGACCAAAGGAACACCCTCTGCTGGTTGGCGCAGCTTCGATATATAGAAGTTGAAAAGCAAGGGGAAGAGACATTAATCTGAGGAACTCCTTGCTTTATCCTCCTCTGTTCAGTTTTGGGCTCGAAAGATTACTAACGAATGCCGACCACTCAAATAACGAACGACTTCTTCAGTACTAGCGGGAAGGCCCACAGGAATGGCTGCATGTGAAGGCACCCCGTACGACACTAACCACCTTCTCACATGCCCCACCAAACCCACTCATCTAACACCTCTCTCCCTTTGGACCCAACCTGTTGAAATAGCAAACTTCCTGGGCCTACCTTTAGATGAGTTAAACGCAGACGACCGGTGATTTACACTACACTGACAGGAATTAGTATTGCTGCTTGAACAGCAACAACAGGAATGGCTCGGGGTTTTCCCGAACAAGGGCTGTCACCCTATTAAAGTAGCCCTGTCAAGTGAACCGTCCCTCACCCTACGAAAATCAATTATCCTTGGCTTCGTTTTCAGAGATTAAGCATGAAATAAACACCTTTAAATCTAAAAAAAAGCATCTCGCTTCAATCTTGTCAGAGCAGAAACCTTAAAAACCTACTACAAAGACTTTTATTGAGCTAGTACGACACTTGAGCTAATAAAACGCAAGCCTTAAGTCAAAATAAATGCCAGAGTACTGGAAAGTTTCAGAAGTAATAATGATAGCAAAATCTGGTCTTTGCAATGTTGGCCGCAACTGCGCAGTAATTCGTCCATCCCAAACACCAATCTTGAATGACTCGCTGAAGAACTTCGGTCCGTATCTCGTGAATAACTTTAGTGATGTTGGCTTCCAATGCTTCAATCGAAGCTGGTTTATCCACAAAGCATTTAAACTTTGCATGATATTTAGTTTGACAGTAGTCACGCGTGACTTATCAAAAAATTCCTATTGTAAAAAGTACCTCCAATCTGATCACCCTTCATATGCGCGGGTACTACTCTTTAGTACTGTTCGATATGAGGTAACGTAGTCTGTATACCTTATTAAAGTTGATGTGGTGGCAGGTAATAAAATGCTTGAATGGTTACCAGCTGGTTATTTATATTCCCTCAAAGAAAGCATGGGCGGGGCGCAGCAATTGAATAAACGAACTGGTGAGGCTCTTTGCGTATGACTCGAAGTTGAATGGAATTGGAGGGGTATTCTGCGTGGAGCTCTCGATCAAACTCAAGCTCAGGGGTCGGACCATTGCAGTGTATTCAAGTGGAACTAGCCGCAATTAAAGCCGCAGCTGATTAGCTGCTCACCTCTAAAGCAACTGTCAAGTTAGCGCAGAGTGACTGTACTCACTCACAAGGTTGGGATATCCTTCCAAGATAAAGAAAGCCGCAGCTGTCGACATTCAGCAATGACATGAAACGGTTAACGCAGCCGGGATTAGTCATTTTGTGGTCTTCTTTGTTTTTTATAGCCCTTAATATCATTCAAGTCGCCCATCAAGTCAAGTTTTCTCTAAACTTTTTCGGATGCAATAATATCAGAAGGAACGAATTTGGCTTCACATTCAAGTGAGCCCTCACTCAGGAAACCAGGTAGAGCTGGTGGTAGCAGAGGAAAAGAAGGCCTCCTTTGCGCCGGAAAGATCAGAAAGAAGGATTTGGCTTCACCTTGGATATTCAATTGGCGCCGGTTAAAACGAGAAAAAACGATTTGTTAAACTCGGTCAAAGTCCCTTAAACGGTTAGCGGGCCAATCAACATGAAAAAACACTGCTGAGGTTGTCGGCTTAGTCACATTATTTTTAATTGCTTGCTAAAACAACCAAAAAAATTATAATTAAATGTCGCTTCGTAAATTATTCAAGCAGCTTTGCATGCATGCATTTTAATCGATTCTATAAGGAGGAAGAATGTAGAGTAGGACACCAGAAGATAGAGCAACTATTTGAGTAGCCTCAGTTACCATTCCTTGGAAATGCAAGCGACAGAACCATTTTCCAAAGAAAATTGCACATAATTAAGACCTTTCTATCATCCTTACGGAGCAGGGCTCAGGTGTGTTTAAGAAAAATAATACTGGCCTAAAAAGACTTCAATTTCCCAAATTTTTGCACTGGCCGTTCATTAATTTCTTTCATTTTCTGGCACACTTTTCTCCTTCGAGTCATTGTTTTTGTGCAAGGCCTTGATGGAAACTTAAAATTTATCACCTTAGAGTGAACTATTTTTGTTCTGCTGCCTAGTTCCGGTGCATAGTTTGGCGCTAAACGGTGCTGCTTTGCAAATGTAAATAACTGCAACGTACTCATACCTCCCATGGGCATACGGAGGTGTGTGTGTGCGTGTTTAAATGTGTGGCGCCTGCCAGTTCGTGCTTAAGCGTTGGCGTTTTGCTCTTAATTTAACAGTTTCTCACATGAACTTCCCCCACAGCAACTTGCAACAGCCCAGTTTCAATTGAGTAGCTTGGGCTAAATACATACATACATACTTACTTGTATGTATGTAAGTGTGCGCACAAGTTTTTGCAGACACAAACGAAATAAAACGCAAGCAGCTGAAATATACTTTCGTTCAAAGTCAGCAAGCGAGCAAAATGAATGAAATGAAACCCTCTTTTTAAACAGAGGCGTCAAGTTAATAACGGCCAAAGTCTCAAGAGTGCTTCGGCAGCGAAAATGCTTGGCTTGCATTGCGCTCGAAGTGAAGTTTACAAACACACACACTCACACACATACGCGCACATTGATACATAGTTGAGTCTTGGGAAACCTTTGTATGGGGAAATGTGGAGACGTGGATGGAAAGTGTTTAAAATAATGCAAAGCTCGTAAATTTTCATCAAAAGCCCCAAGAAGCCCCAAGCAAACAAAAATTTGCACTCAATAACGCAACCAAAGTGCGGCCATCTGTACGTGAATATAAGTGTGTATGTGACCTACGTGATTGTATGTAGTCGTGCGGAACGTGCAGGCAGCAGTTGGTTGCGTTTATTTTCGCTGCTACGGGAGTGAGGCAGACAGGAGTGACGTTGAGTAGCTTCACTTTAGCACAAAGTAGCTGCTTTGCGGGAAAATTTTGTTCACAGCTGGCGTTTAAAAGCCAAAAATTTCATTCATGGCAGCTGTTTATTCAATCATTAAAGGTTCAGAACTGAACAGTGTGCGTACTGTTATAGTGTTTTGACGTGTTTTTGTTTTACGATCAAGAGAGAAATGTATTGTTTTATTTTAATCATTACTTTAACCCAGCTTTTGGACGAGCTCTGCGAGAATTGATAGGTCACACTTTACTGGGTACCAGGGTACCAAGTGAAGAAAATGGTATTGGCCAATTGTCGAATCACCGTTTGAGAAGTTGCTGAGGACCTTGACATATCGATTAGCTCGTGCTATTCGATTTTTTTCAATGATTTGGGCATGAGACATTGCTAATGAGATGATGGACTCTGTCCGCAACAACCCAAATTTGCTCCAGAGAGTCATAACTGGTGACAAATCGTGGGTTTATGGTTATGACGAGGAAACCAAAGCTCAATCATCTCAATGGAAGCTGTCGCACGAATCAAGACCGAAAAAAGCGCGCCAAGTTCGGTCGAATGTAAAAGTTTTGCTTACCGTTTTCTTCGATTATAGGGGCGTTGGGCCTCATGAGTTCTTGCCACAGGGTAAAACAGTCCATAAGGAATATTACCTGCAAGTTATGCGCAATTTGCGGGAAGCAATCCGCCAGAAACGCCCGGATTTGTGGAAGAACAAAAATTGACTCTTGCCTCACGATAACGCCCCTGCTCATACATCGTTGCTTGTGCGCGATTTTTTGGCCAAAAACATCACACTAATGATGCCATTGCCACCGTATTCTCTAGATCTGGCACCTGTGATTTTTCTTGTTCCCGAAACTGAAGAGGCCCATGAAAGGACGACGCTACGCTACGATTGATAAGATAAAGACAGCATCGATAAAAAAAAATGATGTTTTGAAGTGCTTCGAAGATTGGAAAAAACGTTGGCACAAGTGCATAATATCTCATGAGGATTACTTTGAAGGGGCCAAAAAAGATATTTATTAATAAATAAATAAATAATTTTTGGAAAAACACAAAATTCGCAATACTTTTTGGACACGCCTCGACCTTCCAAAATAATGCTACAAATGTGCAACACGAAAACAATCAATTTTTTTTATCACTCTCACGGAAAAAATGTAAAATATTGGTTTGAGTACTGACGGCACATTGTTTCACTGCATGTAACGCAGCTAAAATGAGATTGGTCCAGAACGACGTGAGTAACTTATGCGAAGAAGAAAGAGGTACGTTAGAACTCCTCCTTTGCCACTGCCCTGCTCTTAGCAGAATTTGTTGCAACTATCTGGGATCGGTATACTTTTCATCTCTAAAGAATATGGCTGGCAAAAGTTTAAACTGTCTATTAAAACTCACCAAGCCACCTATCATGAACTATGTTTAACACGGCTCCAACAACCTTTATGGCCTATGTGACATCTATTCAAAAAAAATTCTTTAGATTACACCACATTAGGTAGCAGTGGTTGCCGCTAAAAGTGGAGGCACATGCTGAAGCACAGCTTGCCTTGCTAGCCCTGAATTATTCAGTGTCGAAGATGAATATCTTTAGATGTTTCATAACACCTGATTTTTAATTTTAGATCTTTCCACTACTTAAATGAGGCTTCTAAAAATGCTGTTCCTATATATTGCCTGCTGTAGCAAAGTGTGGGACAATTTGAGACAACATGATATATCGATTCTTCCTTCTCATTATTTTTTCAGCTCTTGCAACACCTTGGAAATGGTAGGCATAATATATTTGCCTGCAACAGTTTCTGTGTCAGTAGATATTCCCTTTGAGGGAGTACATATCTCCCACGTGTTCCTTGAGGTATTCAATTAAGTTTAAGCATTTTTAAAAAATATATCATCATAATCATCAAGTAGCTATTACAGCGCAGGGTGAGCTTTAGCTTCGTCCGCAATCCTCTTTCATTCTGCACGATTCATGGAAAAATACCTCCACTTCCTAACTCGCAGCTTTTTTAGATTCTCTATAATTTGGTCAAGTCAGGTTAATCTTAGACGCGCTCGGGCCCGGGTCATTAGGGAATTTGTTGCTAAAAACATTTTTGAGGGCGACTGTCCCCCATGCGCACAGAGTGACCTAACTAACGCAGCCTTCAGGATTTTATATGTTTAACGACGTCTTCTCCCTCGCATATGTTCTGCAATTCGTACTTGTAGCGTATTCGGGTACGTTCTATCGTTGCAGCTTATGGGCCAAACACCCTGCGCAGTACTTTTCTTGCGAAAACTCTTAAGTTCATTTCGTCCTGACTTGTCATTATCCGTAAGGCAACATCTCGTCGGGCCTGGTCAATAGTACTATTGAATGGTAGCGGCGCAATTTATTTTCATGTCTAAACAGTTTAGGCTTCGGCGGTTTGTGCGAAATACACTTTGCTTGCTGCCATTTTTCTGTGATGCCTTACGTCGTGGCCGCTGTTTTATTTTTTATTAGAACACCAAGATATTTAATTCAAATATATTTACTTAAACATATTACATAAAATATATTAATGAATTCCCTATAATTCTATTAAAAACACTTTTTTATGATCAATAGACTTCAAGATAAAAGTCCCTGAAATATTGTAACGATGATTGAAAAATTTCAATAGCATAACTTGCAAAAAAGTTAAAATTTAGCAAAACCATTTCGCAATTCAAATACATCCCAAATACAACTTACCAAGTAGCAAGAAATCTCAAATTCAAAAGTTCTCTATGACGAGTGCCCACAGAGCCCACTTGTGAGCAAACTAGACAAGTCTGACTAAGAATGAAAGAGCAAGCTCGACCTTCCTTTATTACAGCAATTGGCGTCATCATCAGGCACTGTTTTATGGGAGCACATGGGAAATGTATGCGATTTCTCTTGAATGACTTCTGTCGCAGCTGCAGTAATGCAGAGGTGAAGGTGGAGATGGAGAACATTTAACACATCCTATGCTGCATCGACATCGCCTTCTAAAGTCTTTCTTCATTGGATGTCTGGCTGCCTTAGAATCCGCAGTATTTCCACAATATTTAATAATTCATTAGAGAGCCAAAGTAGTTTTGTTACATTAGAAATTAAAGTTTTCAAAGGAAAGATATTATTAGTTCTTCTTTTGCAAACCATAATTAAATAAATGTTTTTATAAAACTACGTTAGTAGCAGCACCCAAAGTTATTCAGGCCAAAATAACACTTTTTATTAGCGATTTAGTAAATTCCAAAAATTATTTTAAAAAATATTAATAAAAAATAGATATTTTTACTTTCTTAGATACTAGAATGGGAAAATTTAAGCAATTAGTAATGGAGAAACGTAAGGTTATAAAAGAATTTATGTTGTAAAAAGCCCCCTTCAGCTATTGAGAAAGTCCTTCGGGCGTATAAAAATCATTCAGGCATAAGTCCTATGAAAAAACGGACAGACCAAGAAATTCAACCGAACGGGTTCTTGATATACGTAAAACTGTTGCAAATTCAAATGCATTAATTTCAACGCAGAAAATTCAAGACTAAATGCTGGTTGAAGGACACGAAGCCACTTCATCACAAACTATTCGCGTAAGCTTGTATGAAGAGAGCAAGCAAGGGCAGGTCGCAAGGAAGATCCCACACGTTAATAAACTTAATATAAAAAAAGAATGCAGAAAATCAAATCATGCTCACACCGGACCCATTTGGTGGTCTAAGTGGCATCGTTGTCTCGATGTGCGATGCGGCTGCCAAACCTAGCCTAACCTACCAAAATCATGTTTTGAAACCAAAATATTTTGGACAGATGAATCTATGATCCGGTTGAAATGTTTCCCATGCAGGAAGGAAGGAAATACCCTTCATGTAGAGGAAGAGGGGATAATTTTATAATCTTACAAATGCATTAAGCCCACATTTTAGGCGGGTAAATCCGGTATTGTAGTTTGGGGATGCATTCGTGCAAGTAGACCCGAGAAATTTTTAATGCTAGAAGGAAAAGTTATTTTTTGTTGTAGCAGCATAAATATTCCGAATACATGTACGGGGAATACCGTGTGACAGTGCTTGGTCGGATATAAATCCGAGTCGTTCCGGTAACGTTGAACCAACAGTCGTGTGAATGAAAGTTAGTTGGAGCGAGAAATTATGGTCAATGTTTACATAAATATCCTTAAAGAGGTTGCAATACCTAGAGGAAGGAGGCTGATTGGTAGTAATTTTAAAATACAGTAGAATAATTCTCCGATCCACATCGCAATTAAAGTAACGAAATGCTTAGAGGAACAAAATATTGAACTTTTGAAACGGCTACTGGAAAGTGCAGGCTTTATCCCCTATTGAAAACGCTTGGGCAATATTAAAACTGCGCTTTTCGTAAATAAGCACAACACACCATCAACGAATTAAAGAAATGCATTCATGTAACTTAAGATGAAGTGACTTTAGATAATGGCAAAAAGCTTATCAATACTCTGGGTTATCGTTAAGCTAAAATGAGCTGAGGCTATTCCATGAATAGGGGCCAGTGCGGCTATTAACACTAGTAGAGACTTTCGTGCACAAAATTTAGCCATGTACTTGGAGGTAAACTAAGCTTTGTTACATATTAAATACTTTATCAAACAAAAAAATAAAAAAAAAAAAACACATTTAAAAACCGTTCTGAATCGATTAACGACAATCTCTCTCTCAGCGGCTTGTACTCGCTTTGTTTATTTCTTACTTTATTTTACTTTATGGTGGATATCACAACAAAATCAAATGAGCTGATTCTAAAACTGCAAGAAAAAGGAAACCCAGCCAATGTTTTGGTAGACGAATTAGTTTGTTTTGAAGAAAAATTAATTATTTTCGCAGAAAATATTGAGAGCGGTAAATTAATTAATTTTCAATTTCAAAAGCAATATCGCGATAAAACCAGTGCAACTGTTGGCACGAATTACTTCAGCGCAATTAAAAAAAAAATTAAATATAAATTTGCTGATAGGTTTGACAGCAATTAAAAATCCACAAAACCACTCTAGCATTCATAGTAAATCCTCTCAGCACAAATAGTAACGACATTGAGCAGTTTGAAAGTGAGACTGGCTCTCTAGAAATGCATTTGCTCGATTTAAAAAGTAAAGCTTTGTGGAGTGGAAAGTTTGCAGAGTTGAAAAGTAAGTTGAAAGAGTTTGACGTCCCGAAATGTATGTACGTAACGCAACAAAAGCGGACAGCTTTAAAAGAAATGCAGCGAGTTGAGGTACTTACATTCGACACATGGACTACTTTTTTTGATTGCTACAGTGAGGCGAAGAAGTACGCCTTTGATATCATATGATTTCACAGGGAGCGGAAAAGATGGTAATTCGGAAAATATGGCGGGTGCAGATGGGCCTTCTATACGAGCTCTTGGAGTGCGGCTTTGGCGACTTGTGCAAAATGGGGCCTGGTGTTGTCGTGAAGGGTATGGTTTGACCATGTCGATCCGGTATTTTCAGTCAAATAGCCTCTTTCACGCAGTGTAGCTGGCCAATATAAAGCTCTGTGAAGATCGTGGCATTCTTTTGGAGCATTTTCCAGTGCACCATGCCCTCCGAGTGCCACCAAACACATATCATGATCTTCTTTGAATGAAGGTTCGGCTTTGCTCTCGGCTTTGGCGTATCTCCTGGAGCCAACCACTCCTTCCTTTGCTTCATATTGATGTAAAGGCACTATTTCTCATCGCCTGTGACGATTCGGTACAAAAAGCACTGTTTATGACCAAGTATAGGTCGATGGCGTGCGAGATGCTAAGGAGCAATTTGAAAGCGACTTTCTTTGTTGCCTTTCGTTGAGCTCGTGAGGCACCCAGCCTCACAATCCCATTGAATGAAGATAATTGAGAATAGTTTTATGATCGCAGTTCATTTTTTCTGCCAATTCACTACTGGTTTGGCGACCGTTCTCCTTGAAATGTCATTCTTCATCGCATTCAGAAGACCTTCCGCTGCGGGACGTGTCGTTCACGTCAAAGTCGACATTTTTGAACTTTGCAAACCATTTTCGTGCTAGAGACTTATTTCTGACACCTTCTCCATACACGTCGCAAATGTCCCGGGCTTCTTCGGCTATTTGGGCAGCTTTTTGACCCCAATGAAAAGCAAAGAAGAACAGCTGTCGAAAATGTTGATTTTTGCCACCTGGATATTCCATTTCTAAGCTTCAAAACTAATACAAAATTAAATAATTCAAAAATACAAATAATATAGCTTTGTAGAGCAGAAAGAGTTCTATCGAATGAATGTCTACGCTTTGTCAAACATCAAACAAATCGTTGTAATATAAAAGAAAATATAAAAACGGTTTGAACGCTATTGGGGAATAAGCCAACCGAATATAATTTATGAATAAGTAGATATTTTTTCTTTTGAATAAATAGATAATTTTTTTATCAAAAAACTTTATTTATGCCAGTGATATTTATTGTTGGCAGGGCAAAATTTTGTGGGTTTTAAAAAACTTTCAAATTTTATGAGTTATAATTTTTCACTTTTCCGACTCAAAAGGTAGTCGACGCCTCTCCTAGTGAAGAGTATAAAAGTTCATTGAAGGAGATGATTTTATCAGCGAATACTTTGTTTCAAAAAGCGTAACATATAAGTACATACATGTATATGCATATGTGCATTTGTACAAGTATATATGAAAACATGCACATGTGTGTCCTTCATTAACCTTGGAATATTATCAGAATATGTGCACACCTTTCGTACATTCACCTGCCGTTTGTTTGTTTGTTCTCTTACAAAGCACTCAAGAGTGAAATTAAATTAACTCACTATAGTACACACTTTATCGTTATTCCATTTGATTTTGTTGATATTGTCGCTTAGCACCACTTCAGAGAAAAGAGTTCGGGCAAGAGTACTCAATTTTCTTATTCCACACTTCATTCACGCTCGTTGGTCATTCTAGTTAGTAGGTAGAGCGCTTTTATTGGCTTGGCATCCTTTTGCTTTTCTGCAAAAACAAAAAGCAAATGCATTTATTCTCAACATTCGTTTACTTTTATTTTTGTAATAATTCTTTTTTTGTTTTTTTGGTGTTCTTCCTCATGTGGCTTTAAATCGAGACTGCGTCAATGCTTAATTTCCTCAGACTCACATATAAACGCTGCGCTTTACACTCACAATTACATAAGTACACTTTGTCATCGAGTGCTCTGTCGTCTGCAGACATTTTACGCGTATTCGCTTTTACTTTAAGTCAATTTTTTTTTTTAATTTTTTTTTGCGCTGCCGGTGTTCTCCATTTTCTTTGAAGGCAAAAATGAAATTGCACTTGACCACCACTCTCTGCTGCACCAATTTGCGGCAGGTGGCAAGCAGTTTAAGTAAGTAAGTGGGTGCGGTTACTTTTTCTCACAGACCACTTGAAAACAATTCGCCAGTTCCTCTTTGTCGTTTCTTTTTCATTTTCTTCTTTTGTTTTTGTTACGCTTGTCCTTTTGCCTGAATTAAAACTTCAAAAAGTGCTTTTCGTTTACGTCTTCGCGCTTATTTTCGTTTTCACTCTACACTTTTTTCCGTCAGTCATTTTTTTTTGTCCCTTCTTTCTGTCAGCGCAATCCTTCCCCCCTACATTTTGACTTGCAGTGTGGCTAAATTGAATTTCACTTGCCTACCTACGTGTGTACGTGTGTGTGTGCGTCTTTCTGCACAAGCGCCTCCGAGCAGATTGCGTTACTGCTTCTGGCGAATGCAATCGAGTGGAAAGGCTGGCAGCCATAGTTTGCGATTAGATTTCAATTCCACGATTTGCTGTTTATTTGCCAAATTAATTGAAAGCAACGCTCAAGTAGGCATCGCAACAACAACAACGAAGGGTAGATGCTCACTGCTACCCTCTCATTCGCACCTATTCCTAATTACTCTTTCCTTCTGCATTTGGGAGCGAAATCTATTTCAGATTAAACCAATGATTAATTATTGCCAAACAAATTTAAGAGGTATACACTAGATACGAGGGTGTCAATATAATAAAGTTTTCACCAAATATTTATTTAACAGCACACCTTTAGGCGTTTAATTTTATCAAATGGATATTTTAATAGACTGCTAAATTCTTCCACTCAATTTAATCTGACTTTTGTGACATTCATTTACGGCACTTTTTACACATCAGTGTAAAAATGAAGAGTTTGCCACTTATATAAAATATTCCAATGAATTAATTATGTTTGCTATGTAAAATATTAGAAATAGTTGTAATGGGGTTGCCAGCTTTTTAAAAAGTTAAATCGAATATTGCAGGATTCGCACGGAAGGAAAAGTTCTTCATTTCAACACTTTTTTGAATGGTCTATTAGCCACAAAGTATTAGGGTTGCCACCTGTCTAAAATAATAAATGATCTAGGCATGAAAGTTAAGTATAATATTCCAATATGGCTACCGAATGAATGGAATTTGATATGTTTCAATCCAAAAACTGTATTAATAGGGTTGCCAACTACTTAAAAAATTAACTCAAATACTGCCAGATTAGCCTCAAACGTAAGGTTCTTGCAAAAGCATTAATCCAAACACGCTATCGATTTGGATAACACCTATAAAAGTTTTATTTAAAAGAGTTGCCACCTGTCTGAAGTATTTAAATAAATTACATGCATAAGCTAAGTGAAATATTGATATGCGGATACGAAATGAATGTGAGTGGAAAGAGTTGTTTTAGAAATAGTTGTAATACGAGTAGGGTTGCTGTTAAATTAAATATTGCAAGATAGGCATAAAACTAGAAAGTCTCTTATCACAGTTTGAATAAGCCAACTTCCTATCATTAATAGGGTTACCAGCTGTATAATATTTTAACTGAATTAAGTCCTACATCGTAGGTACATAAAATATTGCAATGTAAATATGGAACGGATGTAATGTAAAATAGTTTTATTAGAAATATTTTGATAGGGTTGCCACCTACTTAAAAATAAATAAATGAACTATCGCAAGATTGGCATCAAACGAAATATACTTGCGAGGGTCTTAATCTAATGATTCCGATGTCATCCATAAAAAAGTGTTGCCACCTGTATGGAATTTCAAATTAATTAAGTATGTATGTTAAGTGAAATGCTGTAATGTAAATATAGAATGCATGTGATTTAAATGCATTTTATTAGAAATATTTCGGACAGGGTTGCCAACTATTTGCAAAATTAAATAAAATATTTGAAGATTGGCATCAACCGAATGGTTCAAGGAAAGGGCTTAATCTCAACACATTTTCGATTGGGATGTCGGCCATACAATAAAAGGGGTGCCACCTACTTAGAAACATAAATTATATATTGTATATGAAGACTGACATCAAATGAAAGGCTTTTGCGAAAGTTGTAATCTTTGCACGTTTTTGAATAGGGTAACCACCTATAAATAAAAGGTGGCTTGCCTCCTATTTAAAAATTGAAATGAATTAAATATATTAGTTAATTGAAATGTTATAATATGAATGACAAGAGAAAGGTATTTAAACATTCTTGTATCCATTAAAAGTTCTGACTACCTGTTACCTGGCTAAAAACGAAATTGGAAAGGTATTCCTATGTATCATATATGGTATCATGAATATGAATTTGTGTGTTATGTATGCAGACTATAGACTCCGGAACTACTTGGCTTTTTTCGAATTAAGACACAATATATGCGCATAGGACTGACGGATGTATTTCTTTATGATATATGTGGACCAAAAAGTCATCTCAAGCCTTACAATAAAGTAGAAAAAAAACACATAGTATTGATATCAAAGTTTTTATAATATCAGTCATTGCTGAAGGCAAAAAAGTTATGGTCATGGCGGTCTATTATTGCGACAAACTCAGAACACCTCGGGAAGGACTAATTGCATCGTCCCAACGATGACATTCAGTAGGAGCTTTGGCACTCTCTTTCCATCTCGGAAGCAATGGAGTAAGGGACTTTCACTAAATGACTTCGACACTGCAGTCTACACAGATGATTCAAAAATGAATTGCGGCGTTGGAGCTGGTATATATTCTCATAGAGCTAGAATTGCAAAATCTGTGCTGTACTAGCAATTGGGGAAGCTTATAGGCTACTATTGCAAACTTCTCAAAGGGTAATATCACTATTCTTCCGGATAGCTGCAGTCCAGGCCCTGGATTCGGCCACAACAATCTCTAAACTGGTGGAAAAAAGCAGAAACGAACTAGCAATAGAGGGATTGACATCACTGGGTGCAATCAAGATTGCAATCTTCTCAAAATAGCTACAAATCGCGGATTGTAGATAGAGGGATCAGACAACATGCAAAGCCGGCATCATTTAAATGTATATGTTCAAACCGATAATAAAAAAAAATTAATTAAAAAAGTCAAACCGTTTGTGTTTTATTTAAAAAAAAGTTGAAGCGCTCTTACAGAAAAACGCTTTATTTCAACAATAAAATAAGATTTCTCAATCGCACAGACTGGATACCGTCGTATAGGAATAGCCCGTATAACTTGTTGGTAGCGAGGATGTGGCAACAAAGTAATGCAGAAGCGATAATTGGATTCTTTCGGAATCGCCACTTAAGCTAATCCGCATCAGTCATGCCGCTTCACTTCGGCGGCCATTTGAAGAATTTTCAAGAATTTTCAAATATAATGGCAAATGGTTTTTTTTTTCAGATAGAAACATTAATTATACTACTACATACCCTATGATCAGAAAGCACCGGGCGTGTTTAATTTAAACGAACCGCGCACGTGGGAACCGGTCCATATTTTTTTCTTATGTTAGTAGGACTGTAAGACACACATCTGTCACTTTTTAGCGACATCGGATCATTAGCGTCTACCTGTACATCGTGTGTTGCTTCAGACGGGTCATATTTTGAAGGAGATAAAATAAATTTGCCTGAAATTTAACTCTGTAACCCGGTACTTTTAGATCATTGGGTATATCACACACATCTTGTTCTATTCCGCTTATGGAAAAACCCAATGTAAGCAACAAATTGATGGCGAATTGTAATTACACTTGTCAGTGACTGTGTCCCTGAAGCATTCACCAAAAACACTTTTACCACTTTGAAAAAAAAAAAAAACACACACAAGTGTTGGCACGAATTTCGACCGAATAAAGATGAATGAATTGAATAATTGAAACTTTATCGGCTAATGTGATTAAAAGTGACTCAACTGTTGCCATTTACCATCAATGCTTTTTCGCTTTGTATCCATTATCTTTTGTAATGAACTCTAAAATTTTTGCGCACTAGCAAAAAAAAAAATTTAACTTCGTTATAAAATTTCATTTTAATCGTATTCTGAGTTGTGCGCATGCAAAGCGTTGTGCAAAATGCAGAGTGAGCTTTCACTACAGTGCAAAAGAAAAATTCAACAAAAACTAATCAAAAATAAAACTTTGCAATTGCCAAAGAGCTGGGATTAATTGCTGCCGTATGTAGGGAAGTGCATACACATACATATGCATGCATGCACTGTTTGAGTGTTATCAAGACACATACATGACATACGACTGCTCACTCACATGCATGCACAAACACAATTGCAAGCGATCACAATCGCATTTGTAACTTTTGCACGATTTCATTTTTCTCTTCTATTTCTACTTAGCTCTTTTCCTCATCTAATTGAGAGAAATTAAAAATTAAATTTTTTATCTCAAATTAATTGACTAACTTCACTACGCTAATACAATTACATGCAGAGTTGTGGTGTGTGTGTGTATGTGTGTATTTGTCTGCATGAAAAGCAGCAACTTTTATTGCAATTTTTGGCAAATTCCAACAAAATATGTTAGCTGGTGCAAAGCAAAGTGGAAAACGAAGTTTTTACTTTGTGTTTGTGTTAGAGGAGCAGGAGCAGCAGCAGCAGCAACAGCAACAGCAGTGGTGACGGCGGCGGCAATAAGTTAAGTTTGGGAATATTTGCAATTAATTAAAATTAAATTTTGCTCGCAAAGTAACAAAGTTAAAATACAGTTTTTATTTTATTTAATTACGTTGGCTACAAGATTCGTGGAAAATTCAACTAATTTGGGTAAAGCTTTTTGCTATTCATTGAGTGACTATCTCGAGCAGGGACACACTTTGACCAGCTAAATGTATATGTCCCTTGTGCTATTATATATATAACTGAAGGAGGATAAATGCATACTACCTTTCGCGAGTGAATTAGATATTCACTGAATGCGGAATCTCTTGCCACTGAAAATTAACAAGGGAACTAAGATATAGTAAGGGTAACTTAAATTAGTGCAGCTAATATTTTTTGCGCTGTTTGCAATATCTGCTTTTTTGACAATTTCCTATAAAAACATAATTCATATTTTAGCAGAACCGGTGTAAAAAAGTAGTCTAAATTTCGAATGTATTCAATTTTTTTTTTCAAATTCTAAAAAATTGGATTACAATTTTTGAATTTTATTCAGGGGGAACGCCACTGTGGGGGGTGAAAAAATATTCGATTTTTGGGAATTTTTTTTTTGTGAGTAGGAATGATTTTTCGTGGATTGGACAAAAGGCATTTTATTATACATATATGTATTAAACTATGTTGATGTAAAGTTTTATTAAAAAATATTCGAAATTTACAAATTTATGTAAATAAACGTAACGAGTTAAAAACAATGACGTCATCTTGGTCCAGCCATACAGCAATGAATAATCATCTGAAATCAAAAAACCAAAAATTTTATTACTTCACACAATAGTGAATATCGTTGTACGTAGCCGTTTTTTTATTTATTTATTTTTTTTTTTTTAAATGGTGGTGATTTGAATTTTGATGTGTGTTTTTCACCATTTTGTTGATATTCAACAAGCCCGAAGAATAGTTATTTTCAAAATTTTGAAAATCGGCTGCGTATAACGATAGCGAATGTGATAAAAAAAATTTTTAAAAAAAGAAAACTTAAATCGGTTCATTAGTCTCCGAGAAATCGTTGCCACTGTATTAAAATTTTTACCGCATTTTCTTGAGTAGTTATACAAACAATTTATGCAAAAAACAAAATCGATTTTTTTGAATTTTCACAGTGGCGTTCCCCCTTAAAATTGTTGACTTTAAAAAAAATTTAGAATTGTATTACAATTTTTGAATTCTATTACAATTTTTGAATTCTAATATATTACAATTTTTTAATTTTTTAAAACTTTTTAGAATTGTTTAACAATTTTTGAATTTTCTTAAAATTTTTGAATTTTTTAAAACTTTTTAGAAATGTATGTAGGAATCGGTAAAAAGACTAGAAGTGGTCAAGTTTACTAATAAACATTTATCGACAATGCAACTCTGTTGTCAATAGTAATATATCGATGAAAAAGAAAGAACTAACACGAGTTTGATCTTCCTCTTTGAGTTTTGTAAACGTTTGGTTGTCGCTAAAATTGAATCCAATTATATTGAGTTAATCATTTGTATTTTCATAGTTATAAGTTTTCAAACATATTCATTAATAAACATTTCACATAAAGAAACATTAATTCAAGTGCATTATCGCTTCGTTATAATGAATTCTATCGTCTTAAAATAATAACCCCACAAATTTGGTGTCAGAAGTGGGATAGACGATGAAATCGTGAAAAACTTAAAAAAAAAAAATGAATATTGAAAACTAAAACATACAAGACCGTCGAACAAAAATTGCCGAGGATATTGCAAGATATATTTGCGAAGCATTTCTTATAAATCGTTAAACTTTTAAGAAATTGCGAAATTTTATGCAATTGTGGCAGTGGCAACGAAGCAAACTGGGAGAGAGAGAGAGACAACTAGTCGTGTTGGCATTTGGCTGGGAAGCACGAACAAAAGGAGAAACTGCAAATTTTGCGTGGCAAAGGCTGATATCGCAGTATCTTACAAATTTGCAAATTTTACGTGGCAGAGGCTGGAAACGAAAATTTGTAAGCAAAATCATCGGAGGACGTCTCAACTTGGTGCGACACTTAGAGGAAAGCAGATCGGTGACGTCAGCAGCGAATGCAGAGCGTGTGCAAAGAGAAGAAAAATAAGAGGAAGAAATTGGAGTGGTAACACCAAAACACGTGTAAGGTGTAGAAAAAAAATCGTATTGAAATTTTATCCGAAGATATTTTAAAGTTTAAATATTGATTTGATAATACTGTTAAAACTAAATGAAATACTTGAAAATTAACGTAACGTAAATATCAACTTGATGGTTTCGAATTAGCATCGGCAAATGTTAACATTACATATAAATTGAGAGTCTAGTTGGAAAAAGTTAACATAACCTTAACAGTTGTGGAATTGAATTTGAATTCCTATTTGAAGTACATACATTTTATAAAAAATTCCAACTAAACATTTAACAAAACTATCATAGCAAAAACCTTTAAGTTAAGCATTTATAAAACTGTTTATAAAAATAATTTAATATTTCAGTACATGTAAAGCACAAGCACAAACGAGCACAAAATGAACAGAGACGAAATATTGGCGTGTACAGTTAACGAGTTAAAAGAGAAGTTGTCGGCATTAAATTTATCAACAACCGGTAGAAAACAATCATTGCAAGACCGATTACACTGTGGTACAAAAAAAAAAGTTGCGAAAAAACTTTGGATCGGACATGGTGAGGGTTGTAGCTTATGAAAAACTGAAAAGAATGGTATAGGAGAAATTTCCAATACACCCCCAAAATCTCATTTTATGGCCATAAAACCGTTTTTCAGTAGGTTGATATGAACAATCCCTCCTAACTTCGCCAATTTCCATCCGATTTCGAATTTGCTTTTTTAGTTCGAAAGAACAAAAACAAGCCTTTTTGACAGTGTGTTAACATTTTTTCTGAAATGACAACTGACGAGACTGTAGGCGGAAGTATTTGGAATTTTTTTATTTTTTCTCTATTTTTTCGACTTTGACATAATTTTTACGATATTATCCGATATTGAGGATTTTTTTTAGTACCCTACTGTGTTAGTAAATTTAATTTTGCGTCGAATGAGCTATATTTGACTGTAATTGAATTAAAATTAATAGAGTTGTGTGGGTTTTAAGATTTTTTGTTTTTTTTTTACTAATTTGGAATGTTGGTATAGCTTACGCTAAATGGGAATAAGGACGTGTTTTGATGCGTTATTATAGATACGTAATATTTATTGGAGTGTATATGTATACATAAGAGTACACTGTACTGCATACAACAGAACTGGTTAGAACTTACGAAAATATCTAACATATTATAGCACATTTTTTTTTCAATAGAAATATGAAAAAGCTCCCAAGTGTACCAAAGTTCACACTGTACATTGATTAACAAAAGAAGTTTGTTATTATAAGTTAACCTTATTAAAACGTCAAAGTTTTATTGTTTGTTTCATTGAAATTCAAAAGATATAAATCAAAACGTTGCCAGAAAAGTCAAATTTCTCAATATTCTCCGATGATATGGCATCATCAGCCTTATCATAAACCAGATGATTGTTATTTTTGTAAAACGGACGTAAACGGTCATCATTATAAAACTCGAAAGCACATAAAATATGCTGATGTTGCAACTCTTAAGAACCCCGTAGTCTTGGACGATATGATTGACTCAACTGCAGGTCATGAACTGAAGGAAGTTCAACTCATTGCTGATGATGATCAAACTGATAACAATAAACCTGATGATGAAGAGTACTTTCCGTCTGGTTCTAAGTTTTCAGAACGAGACATTGTATCAAATTCAGATTTTCAGGATCTTTCTCGTGATTTACATACTTCTATCGGGAAGACAATCTGAAACGCTCGCTTCTCGATTTAAGCAATGGAATTTAGTTGATGACGACTTCAGATGAATGGTGATGATCGAATTTCTTACAGAGAAGTATTCAAAACTGATGAAGAAATGACAAATGTACCGTACCATACTAAACTCCAAAGGGCCGTTTCCAATGCATTTTTAAGTTTGGAACCAGTGCCGTTGTGTACTGCACCGCACCATACCGTACAGTGCTGCACTGCACAATACTCCAATAAATATTATGCGTTTATAATGACACTTGTTATTATTTTCATGCTTCGAAACGCATACCAAATCTCGTAGTAAAAAAAAAGAAAAAATCTTAAAACCCACACAACTCTATTAATTTTAATTCAATTACAGTCAAATATAGCTCATTCGACGCAAAATTAAATTTACTAACACAGTAGGGTACTAAAAAAAATCCTCAATATCGGATAATATCGTAAAAATTATGTCAAAGTCGAAAAAATAGAGAAAAAATAAAAAAATTCCAAATACTTCCGCCTACAGTCTCGTCAGTTGTCATTTCAGAAAAAATGTTAACACACTGTCAAAAAGGCTTGTTTTTGTTCTTTCGAACTAAAAAAGCAAATTCGAAATCGGATGGAAATTGGCGAAGTTAGGAGGGATTGTTCATATCAACCTACTGAAAAACGGTTTTATGGCCATAAAATGAGATTTTGGGGGTGTATTGGAAATTTCTCCTATACCATTCTTTTCAGTTTTTCATAAGCTACAACCCTCACCATGTCCGATCCAAAGTTTTTTTGCAACTTTTTTTTTTGTACCACAGTGTTATTAGAGCATTATGAGTTGCAAGTCGATGATGAAATCCTTGATAGTTCAGTAGAGGCTGTAGGAGCAGTACGATCAACTTTTACTTTACGTGATATTGAGGATTCGCTTTCACAGTTTAATGGATCAGGTCAGCCATCTGTTGAACAATGGATTGAGGAACTTGAAGATAGCGCTTCCGCTGTGCAGTGGAGTGGTCTTCAAAAATTCATATATTCAAAACAACTGTTGAAGGGTGTAGCAAAAATATATGTCCGTAGTCAAAGTGGCATTTGCGATTGGATGTCATTAAAGTCAGCGTTACTTTCAGAGTTTGGTACAGAAGTTTCTGCAATAGAAGTACATCGTATGTTGAGAAATAGGCGTAAACGACAGAATGAGGACTATCGCGAGTATCTGTATAGCTTAATGGAAATTGGAAAGCCCGTTAGATTGGATGAGACAAGTTTGATTGAATATTTCATAGAAGGCATACCAGATTCGAGAAGCAACAAGAGTAATTTGTATCAGGCCAAGACAGTTCAGCAGTTAAAAGAACAGATTAAAGTGTATGAGAAAATCCGAAATAGTCGCCCTCAAGCATCTTCTTCAGAAAAGTCTCAAGGTGAAAATAAGGGAAAAATAGGTGACAACAACAAGGGACAGCCTAAAAAGTGTTTTAAGTGCGGTGATCCGTCCCATTTGGCAAACGCTTGTAAAAAACCTGCAAAATGCTTCAAGTGTGATCAGCCAGGGCACAAAGCAGCAGATTGTTCAGGACCACGAGTTGTAGTCAAGAAATCAACAATGCAAGCACTCTTTCAAACAATAGTAGTGGAAAATGTATTTCCAAAGATATTACCTGCAAGAATGTACTTTTCTCAGCGTTGATAGATACAGGATGTGACCTTTGTTTGATTCGAGATGATATTGTTGAAAAATTGGGAAATGTCGAATTACAAAATGAACAGCATTGTCTAATAGGTATTTGCAACAGTCAATTAAAAACACTAGGAAGCTTTGTTACAGAAGTTGAGGTTGATGGTAAGCTTTTGGAAATTACCTTTCATGTCACAAGCAAGAATGATATTAAATACTCAGCAGTCATCGGAAATAGTGTGTTGGACGTTGTAGACTTAGTTGTTTCCAAAAATTCAGTACAATTTCGCCACAAAGGAACCGACGAGTTAGAGAAAATAAGTACACTAGAGTTGTCAGATAAAGTTGCAGAACAAGACTTCGAACTATTTCAAGAGTATAAAGACTTATGCTTATTTGCTGCAACGCAAGATGCTGAGATTGATTTATCTCATCTTGATAAACCTTTAGTCGAGACAATCAAAACCCTCATTAGTACATATTTACCAGAAAACAAAAAGAAAAGCCCTGTTGAAATGAAAATATTGCTCAGTGATGAGTTTCCCGTGTTTGAACGTCCAAGACGTATGTCATACTCTGACAAGTGTATCGTTGACACTCAAGTTCAAAAATGGCTAGACGATAAAATAATTCAACCCAGCTCATCGGAGTATGCTTCTCCCATTATTCTCGTTCCCAAAAAGGATGGTAATAAAAGACTATGTTGTGACTACAGACGCTTGAATGCTAAAATTGTAAGGGATAACTTTCCAATGCCATTGCTAGATGACGTAGTTGAAAGATTCCAGGGTCATAGGGTATTCACAACGCTTGATCTTGCGAATGGATTCTTTCATGTTCCAGTCGAGCCGAGTTCAAGAAAATATACAGCTTTTGTGACTCATAGTGGTCAATTTGAGTTTCTTTTCGTTCCTTTCGGCATATCGAATTCACCAGCTGTGTTTTCACGCTATGTTCACGCAGTTCTAATAGATTTGGTACAAGATGGAACAGTAGTTACTTATATGGATGACCTCATTATTCCCTCTAAGGATACGGATGAAGGCATTCAAAAATTGAGACGTGTTTTAGCTAGAGCCGCAGAGTTTGGTTTGCAAATTAAGTGGAGCAAGTGTCAGTTTCTAATGGAAAAAGTTGATTTTTTGGGATATATAATTGAAAATGGCACAATAAAACCATCCAAGGCAAAAACATTAGCCGTTCAAAATTTTCCCATACCAAACGATAGAAAAAGCTTACAGCGATTCCTTGGCTTGACTTCATATTTTAGAAGGTTTATAGAATCGTATGCTTTAGTAGCTAAACCCTTGTCAGATCTACTTCGTAAAGATGCAAAATTTCAATTTGTCGAACACCAACTGGTTGCGTTTAGTCAGTTAAAGTCAGCATTAGTAAGCGCTCCAGTACTGAGCTTATACAATCCAAAAGCAGAAACCGAGGTACACACAGATGCTTCTATGCATGGCTATGGTGGTGTACTTCTGCAAAAGAATGCTGATGATCAACTTTATCATCCAATTCAATACCTTAGTCGCAAAACCAAACCAGCAGAAGAAAAATACCATTCTTATGAGCTTGAGGTGTTGGCAATTGTCGAGGCGTTGAAGAAATGGCGAGTCTATCTTCTTGGTATTAAATTCAAAATAATCACAGATTGTAATGCTTTCGCAATGACAATGAAAAAGCGAGGTGATATTCCTCTAAGAGTTTCGCGTTGGGCACTATTTTTACAAGATTTTAATTTTGAAATCGAACATAGAAGTGGAAGCAAAATGAGACATGTTGATGCTCTGAGTCGTGTATCTTGTCTTATGCTAGAAGATTCAATGCATCATAGACTTAAGCAGGCACAAACAATGGATGATTGGGTCCGAGCAGTGATGACAGTCTTAGATAGCAGCACGTACGAAGATTTCTATATTAAGCATGGTGTTTTATATAAAGATCCCATTAAGGAACTTATAGTTGTACCATCGCTTATGGAAGAGGAAATTATTCGATTAGCTCATAAGCAAGGGCATTTCTCAGCAAAACGGACTCAAGAAGCAGTAGAAAAAACATTCTTTATTCCACAACTATCAACGAAAGTGCCTAAAATTGTCAAGAGTTGCGTTGAATGCATTGTCTCGGATAGTAAAGCAGGAAAGAAGGAGGGATTTCTAACACCGATCAACAAAGAAGATAAGCCGTTAGGTACTTATCATATAGATCATGTTGGCCCAATAGAGCAAACTAGCAAAAATTACAACTATATTTTAGTAGTAGTGGATGCTTTCTCGAAATTCGTTTGGCTTTATCCAACCAAGAATACAGCGGCAGATGCAGTTGTAGATCGTCTTAAGAGGCAGGCAGGAGTGTTTGGTAATCCAAAGCGCATAATCTCAGATAGAGGAGCAGCATTCGTTTCGAACCAATTTAAGGAATATTGTCAAGGGCAGGGTATACAACACTTGATGATAGCTACTGGAGTTCCTCGCGGTAACGGACAAGTAGAACGCATCCATAAAATCGTTATACCAATGTTGACCAAATTATGTCACGAAAATCCTTGTAATTGGTATAAGCACGTTGATTCCGTACAACAGACAATAAACAACACGTCGCCTAGAAGTACTAAAATATCTCCGTTTAGATTGCTTACAGGTTTTGAAATGAGATTAAACAAAATACCGGACTTACAAGAATTTTTAGATGAACAAATAATTAGTGAAATAAATCAAGAGAGGGAAGAAGTTCGAAAAGAAGCACTGGAAAATATTGCAAAGATACAACAGGAAAATCGTAGGACATTTAATAAAAATCGCAAGAAAGAATTAAAGTACATTTTAAATGAGCTAGTAGCTATTAAACGTACTCAATATGGTACCGGACTAAAGATAAAACCTAAATATTTTGGTCCTTATAAAATTACAAAGATTAGGGCACACGGTAGATACGATGTGGAAAAAGTTGGAGAACATGAAGGCCCAGGTAAAACCACAACTGTGGCGGAATTTATGAAGAAGTGGGTTGATTTGGAAAATGGTTCATTCGAGTCGAACGAAGCGTCAGGATGGCCGAATGTAGGAATCGGTAAAAAGACTAGAAGTGGTCAAGTTTACTAATAAACATTTATCGACAATGCAACTCTGTTGTCAATAGTAATATATCGATGAAAAAGAAAGAACTAACACGAGTTTGATCTTCCTCTTTGAGTTTTGTAAACGTTTGGTTGTCGCTAAAATTGAATCCAATTATAATGAGTTAATCATTTGTATTTTCATAGTTATAAGTTTTCAAACATATTCATTAATAAACATTTCACATAAAGAAACATTAATTCAAGTGCATTATCGCTTCGTTATAATGAATTCTATCGTCTTAAAATAATAACCCCACATGTATTACAATTTTTGAATTTTTTTTTTAATTTTTTAAAACTTTTTAGAATTTTATTACAATACAATTTTTGAATTTTATTAAAATTGTTGAATTTTTTAAAACTTTTTACAATTGTATTACAATTTTTGAATTTTATTAAAATTTTTGATTTTTTTAAAACTTTTTAGATTTTTATTACAATACAATTTTTGAATTTTATTAAAATTATTGAATTTTTTACAATATTTTAATATTATTATCAGATTATATCCGACTTTATTAAAAGTTTTGAATTTTATTAAAATTTTCGAACAATTCTATAAATTTGTATCAGGCCAGTCCAAAAGTTTGTGCGTACTTTACCCATAATTTCACTTTTGTACGATTTTTGCATACAAAAAATTATTCGCGGAATAAAACTGAACTATTTATATTTTCTTTAATATATTGTGCATTCAACAACTGTTAACGGAGAGGATACCGTGAGTGTAAGGACTGCGCAAAAGTGGTTTTCAAAATTCCGCAGTGGTAACTGCGACGTGGAGGATGCCCCGTGCGCTGGTCGTCCTGAAGTCTTTAACTCCGACGCCTTGCTCGAACTCGTGGAAGCTGAGGCAAATTTGACCGTCGATATGACAGCTCAGAGGTTAAATTCATCGCATGGAACCGTTCAAAGGCACCTGGTTCAGTTGGGAAAGGTTTCGCAGATTTGGAAAATGGGTTCGCATAGACTTTCCGTCGCCAACCTTCAGCAGAGAGTGAATGTGTGTTCTTAGCTGCTGCAACGGCTTGAAAATGAAAGTTCTTTGTTAAATCTTTTGAATTTTTTCAGAATTCTTTAATTTCTTATCAGATTATTTCGAATTTAATTTAAATTTTTGAATTTTATTAAAATTTTTGAATACTAATTTTTAATTTAATTTAAATTTTATTAAATCTTATGAATTTGTTTCTAGTTCTGTAATATTCTTGTCAGATTATTTCGAGTTCTAGACAGTTCTATTACCGCTTTTATGGGAACTAAATTCACTAAATTATAAATTTTCAGTCACTTAAACAGTTCGCGAATTTTCTTTTTATTTTTAAACCCGAGTAATTAAGCATTGCTTGATCTTTCCACAAACGAAATCCCGTCTTTGTAATTTTTCAAAAAACTATTTTCTACAATATTTTAACCCTCTAGCGACCTTTTAAATACACAACTTTTAAAGCTTCTCCAGAAAACTGTCAAAACGACCCCATTTAGAGGGGGATAATGCGTTAAAATATTCCTCTTGAAATTGTACTAAATAAGGTCAAGCCGGGTATTCCACTGAGATAAGTATTTGACCTTTTCTTTTTAACTTTGTCAAAAAGCGCTCAGATACATTATTTAAAAATGGATTATATATTTATATATATAATTGGCGCTTACACTTTTCTTCGGTATTTGGACAAGATTCTCCTCCTACTAGGGATGTACAATAAGTCTTGATGTTTTCCACAAATGGAAGGACCCACAGTTTCATGTCGTTTCCGAATGGTTTAGTTAGACTATAAAAAATGTTACCTGAAAGAGCAAAAATCTTTCGAGGTTGCACTACATACTTGTAGTCCTAATACTTTTATTCTGAGTCGCAAAAATTGGGCCTGCAAAATGGCAAAACAAAAAAAATATGCTAGCGGTTCCACTTAATCGCAATCGCAAAATGGCTGAGAAAAGAAATCAAATCACATTAGCAAATAAATAAAAACACAAAGAACTATTGCAAATCTTCTTCTAATCGCTTATGCAATATTGGGCGTGGCAACTTTTCTATATCTTATTTTATAATTACTTTCAACGTTTTACATTTTAACTTTATTGTTATAATCGTAGACTTTTATGTTCTTCATATACACAATTTAACTGAGAAGCTCCATAGGAAGATTTTAAAAGCAATAATTTGCTTTAAGTGGTTAACCCTGTAACGACCTTGCAAATTGATTTTTTCAAACTTCAAGAGATGGATCAAAAAAACCCTTTCATTTGGCAGTTACTGGGTTAAAATGTTCTACAAAAATATTTCTCATGAAATTTTACTATAGGTACTTAAACTAAGTATTTCGCTCAGATATGCATTTTAACCATTCTTTCCACTTTAACAAATTTTTCGAAGAGAACCTAAGGCAGATTATTTAAAGCTTAATTAGTGGTTTTGCTTCCGGTATTTAGTACTTGGTATTTGGTATTTCCTATCTGTATTGGAATCAGTGCGCTGCCAAAACGGGTATTGCTCTATGCAATTAGCAGAGCGCACGAAGTTTTAACTTATTCTCTGTAGTGGATTAACTTTGGCTTTTAATTAAATAAATTTTTTCGATTTATTTATTTTTTTTTGCAGAATTTATTTCTCCGATCTGACCTGCATTTTTGCAAAATATCCCCTGTTACACATATTTACCCATATTTTCATTTAAGGCACGTCAACAAAAGCTCTCACGACTCTTCGATCCATTGAAATACGCTTTTAATTAAATATATATTTCCTCATCAGCTCTGGTTTCCGTGCATTTACTCCCTAAGAGTATTCTTAATATCCTTTTGATATCGCCACAACGTCATAAAAGTTGTTTGATTCACTTTCTTTTGTATTCGCTGATTCTTAAAAATTCATATTCAACGCTACACTTCGAAGCAGCTCGTAAATATTACCAGCTGTCGTGCGACAATGCCACACACGTTAACCACCTGAAGGCACACACACACACATGCACATTCCTACCTGCATGCTTTTAAGTTGGTATCAACCAACACATCGGTATGAGCCAAATGCATTGTGCGCTTTCAGGCGCAGCAGCCGCTTCATTGCCGTCCATACATATTTAGTAACGTTGACAATGGCAACGCGTTGCGTTATGCCTTCTTGATGCGAAATTGAGCCATTACATAAAATATACCTGACATTAATGCTAGCATATTAAACCAGCCAGTCAGCCAACGTAGCAAGGCAGTTCACACGTCTGTAGCACGCCATTTTTTATCGCCAGCCCAACAACTTTTGGTTTTCTTTTGTATTCGGTATTTTTATTTCATTTTTATTTCACAAATTTTTTCTTTTCTTTCACATAAATGTTGACATTTCAACAAATTCATACCGCATTTGCGATAACTCTCCGCTTTAGACTGCAGAGTACGCGAGTAAGTGGGCGAACGTTGCTTCGTTGCCTATAAGGCAAGGTATGCGGAATGAAACACGACTCGTTCGTAAAAGCGTTTATGCCCATAAGAAGTGCATATGTGTGTGAGTATGTGTGCGTCTGTGAGTGTTCGCGTGTGTGTTTATGTACAGAAAAGTATTTCCTTACCGGCGGCAGCAGTAAAAGTAAACCTGCTCGCCAGCGCTGTGAGCAACCTCCACTTAATGCTGTCAAACAATCAAACATACATTTAGGCGCTGCGAAAAAAATGGAAAATTTCATTTTAAACGCATTTCAAGCGTTAACCGTTGCCTTCGTTCCTACGCCGTGGGCTACATTTTAACTCACACCTCAAGCGCAACTGATAGGCCCACATTTTTTAATATTTATTTTTTCACGTTTTTACTTATTTCACCACCTAATTTTTTTACTTCTTCTGCAATATTACATTTTTTTCTAACCACTCTTCTTCCCGTATTTTGCGCGCCTCAAAAGCAGCTCGTCTTACTGCCCTACCTCGTGCTTCGTCTCACCACTCCCGGTTGTTCGCGCACAATTTACTCCAACTTTGCGCTTCTTCACCGAAAAATTTTCACTCGATTTACTTTGCAAAATGTGACATTTTAGGCGCATTACTTTCAACGTTTTACATTTTATGGTACTTTATTGTTAGCGCCCCTTTTATTGCTTGTTCTTGTTGATTCATTTTTCCATCTCATTTTAATATTCTTACCCTCTTTATTTCTTCATTTTGCAAATAACATAAAATAATTTGATTGTCGCATTCAAATGAAGAAATATGCTCTTGCTGTGTGCTTTTAGGCGCTCTGACGTAGCTCGATTTTATGGCAACATTTTAGTAGCTTATAGATAGTAGGTAATATAGTAGGTAATTCAATTGCATTGAACATTTTTGTTGTGCGCCATTGTTGTTGTTGTGATTGCCACTGTCATCATTACCTGTCGCAATTGATATTCAAAGCGACGCTTTGATACGCTAAACTTTATTATACACGTAGCTGCGTAAGGGCCACCCCAATAGGTAATTGCCATTTTCAGGGCAACCAAATATAGGGCAGCTGCGGTAGCGAGCGTAGAGCGAGGGAAGGGCGAAGTTATAGGGCGGTGTCAATGGAGTTTGCTATTGAATTTGGTACCAGTTCGCGCTTAATGTTGATAATAAAATCTTCTAACAGGATAGAGAACGCAATGGAAAATTTGACTGGATTGCTTACGCCTCCTTGGCGGCAAAACCATTTCTATATTTTGCCGCTTCAATATTTTACCGTCCTTTTTGCCCCAAAGAAACATTAATGCCTCAACCCACATGCGACACCACTGCGTCTCCAAGGATTTTTGCTGACGCAGCAAGGAATCTCAAAAATTCAATTCCATCTCATACTTACATGTTTGCAAATATGACCTGTAGGCTCTGGCAATTTAAATGCTGTTAAGAAAATAAATCACAACAGTCTTATGATGGGGTGTCATTAATCAAAGTGCCTTGTTGCCCTAGAACTGAATCCTTATAGGTATGTAAGTGTGTGTGTATTTTATGTTGTTTTGCATGCCACTGCTCGTGGGTCTTTTGTCATTGTGTGAAATATTAAAGCTATTTGTCGTAAGTTATTGCATACTTTTAGTCAATCGCATTTGTTTATAGGTCTTGAAATTGCGAATTAGGAATTCCAATGCAGAAATTGAATTTAAGTGAAAGCATAGATTCTTTTTCTTTCATAAAAGACTACAAAACAAAAAATTCAAATTCTTGCACTATAAATATTAATTTTCATCTAACGTTACTACTGGAAAACAAAAAATTAAAACTTATATTGTAATATTTGAAATTTAAAGGCATACATTTTTTTTCTTCATAAAAAACCATAATAGAAAAAAAATTAATTTTAGAAATTTTAAATTTTCCAATATATTTAAAAATTCACACATTTTACCATTGAAAAATAAAAAAATAACGCGTGTAAAATTTGTTCCCTGTATTAAAGCATTAAATTTCCTCAAAATGTTGAAGCATATTTGTAGGCTCTAAGGTAACCAAATTGTGAATAATTTAATTTTACGTAGCACTTTTCCATTACCTCCTTTTAATTCCGCTTCTTAGCATGCCAACTGCCGAAATTGCACTCCTTTTCAAAGCAACTACTTCTTGTTTAGCGCAAATAGTTTTAGTATACTTTAAGGCGCTTAACGTTGGCGCAGTTTTACAATTATGACAGCTACGTTACACAGCACATTATTTATTTCTTGCATGTATGCAAGTTTACGAGCCTTGCGCCGCTTAAGACACATAGCATATTTTAAGGCGCGTGCAGGAAATGCATCTAATTCCAAGCACATGCAACAAAAAGCAGTTTACAACTTGTTTTAAGCCTAATTTTATGGTTAGTTTCCCTAATCATCAAAATTAAATTTAATACCAACTCGTATGCAGGAGTTTGCTTTTAGGCGCATAGCCACTGAAGTGAAGTGGTTGTAATGAAACGTATTACATAAAATTAAAATTGGGTTTTTAGATACGATTTTAGCGCTTAATGAGTAAAAAAACTGCGTGCACTTTTTAGTAAGTTATAGCATGCTTTTAGGCGCATTTTTTTTCAATTGCATTCATATTCGCAGCGAAAGCTTAATTATCGTGCGATCGATTGAGATTATCGGCCGCCGTTGCCGAATGGATTGGTGCGTGACTATCAGTCGGGAATGCGCAAGCTCGAATCTCCGTGCATGAAACATCAAAATGGAAGCAAACGTTTTTTCTAACAGCTGTTACTTCTCGGCTGGCAATGGCAAACCGCCGAGTGTATTTCTGCCATAAAAAAGCTTTTCATAAAAAAATCATCTGCCGTTCGGAGTCGGTGTACGCGCCAATTATATATATAGGTATATCGGGTTGGCAACTAGTAATTACGGATTTTTTTAGAAAATCAACGACAATTTTTTCATGAAACTAAATAACTTTATTCTGTAAAGTATTGCCCATTTTGTTTAATGACCTTTTGACATCTTTCAGACAGCATCGTAATCCCATGTTCATAAAACTTCTGGTTTTTATTAGCAAAAAACTGAATCAGGTACGATTTGACATCATCATCATTATTGAAATTTTTACCATTCAAGGAGTTTTGTAAAGATCGAAACAAAAAGTAATCATATGGTGCAAGGTCAGGACTATATGGTGGATGTGCCAAAACATCCCAACTAAGCTGCAATAATTTTTGCCGAGTAGCCAAAGATCTTTGTGACCTTGTCGCGGTTTTTATTGCAGTGTTTTGGCAGGTCTGAAGCTTCGTCCACTGCGAATCACTGGTTTCAGGCGGCCAGACAGGCGCAGCATTGTTTAGAACCGGTCGGCCTATTGTCTTGTAAGTCGACAGCAACATTTCCTTGCCTTTGCCCCAAGTGCTGCCGGCGAGCGACTTGAGCACCTCGTTGCGATTCTGTACTTTAGTTGCAATAGCGGTTGTATGCGCTGAGAAGGAGAGCCAGCTGTCAAAGGTAACTGGGGTTTTTTAAGTTGCAGCTCGACCTCCTTTGTCCAGGTGGTGAAGAGGATCGCCGTAGATTTATCGGGGGAAAGTTGTAAGTTCCTCGCAGTGAAAAAGCGAGAAAGGCAGGCGAGGTAGTCGTTTACCTTGGAGCATATGCCATCAATAGGCCATCAGAATTGATGGTTCGGTTGGGTGGTGAGAGTTCAAAATAGACAATTCCTTTGTAATCCCACCAAACTGATAACAAAACCTTCTTTTGATGAATATGAGCGTTTGATGTTGTTTGAGTTGGTTCTCCTGGCATGCTCCACGATCTTTTCGGCTTGATGCTGTTGTAAACAACCCACTCTGCATCGCCAGTTATCAGTCGCTTTAAAAATGGATCATTTTCATTACGTTTCTTTAGCAAACCGCAGCTGTTAATGCGTTGCGTTAAATGCGTTTCTTTCAGTTCGTGAGTAACCCATATAACGAGTTATTGAACGTAGCCAAGTTGTTTTAAGTGATTTTCAAGTGAAGCTTTTCTGCAATCTCACGTGTTGTACTGTGACGATCCGAATCGATTATTGCTTTGATTAGGGTGTCGTCAACTTCAACTGGACGACCAGAGTGCTTTTCATCTTTGAGTGAAAAATCACCAGAACGAAATTTGACAAACCAATTTCGACACTACTTTTTATGAGCTTGCGATACGGTTCTCCCTTTGCGGAAATAAAAAAGGAAAATGCTCCTTTTGATTTTCCATTTCTCAACGAACGCCAAACGAAAACTACGCAACCATTTAAAAAAACTCTTTTTACTGATTGACAGCTAAATTGCCAACTGTCAAATAACAAAATGTGTTTTACCTTTGTACTACGTCTGCAAACCTAAAAATTCAACTGAAGCTATCTATGAGTGAAACCCGCTATTACTTAGTTGCCAACCCAATATATACATATATTGTATATATACAAGTTGCAGAATTTCTATGCGTGTTTCCAGGTTTATTTACAGAATGCTTAGCTCTCCACCGGCAGGTGAGCAGGGACACGCCGCAATGCGGTGTTCTCTCACCATTTCTCTGGATCAATGTCATCAATGACTTGCTGGAGGAGCTGGTGAGGAGGGGCTGTAGGGTGATAGCCTACGCGGATGATGTGACATTAATTGTTAGAAGAAAGTTTGTAAATACCCTGCACGAGTTAATGCAGGAATATCTGAACGTAGTTGTTTGATGGGCAGCTGGCTGCGGCTTATCGGCGAATCCTCGTAAGACAGAGCTTGTCGTTTTCACGAGGAAATTTAAAATACCCAGAGCTCAACTCGCCTCGATGGGGGGCGCTCCGTTGGTGCTTTATGACAAGGTGAAGTACCTAGATCTAATCCTTCACAGTAAGCTAACGTGGAAGCCCAACATTGAGGAGAGAGTCAGGAAGGCAAAAATCGCCTTGTATGGATGCAATTGGCAAAAGATGGGGGCCTCTGGCCTAGAGTTGTATTTTGGCTCTATGATACCATAATAAAGCCAATCTTGTTATATGAAGTCGTTGTCTGGTGGAACTCAGTGGAGAGGACGACATCAGTTAAAAAGCTAGAGAGAGTTCAAAGGTTTGCACTCATTGGAATCAGTGGGGCGCTACGAACTACTCCTACTCTGGCGCTTAATGTAATGTTAGACATCGCAGGCAGAACTGCCGCTGAACGTACCGCAATCAGACTGAGGGGCTTGGACTATAAGCTCAATCTCACATATGGGCACTCAAGCATCCTCAGAAACTTTGAGTTCATCCCCTCGTCGACGGATCAGTGCGTGCCCTCGCTTAGTCCAAGCGGAATTTTCTCCACCCATATTCTATCAAGGGAGAAGTGAACCCGGGGCAACACTTGGGGACAGGGCCTAGTTAAACTGTTCACGGATGGATAGAAGTTTTACGGTAGGGTTGGTGGAAGAATATTCTGCAAAGAGCTCCCCATCAAACTGAAATTCATGTTACCGGATCACTGCAGTGTGTTGCAAGCAGAGGTGGCCGCAACTAAAGAAGCAGCTGACTGGCTACTTACTTGCGTAATAACTGTTAAGAAGGTAAATATTTACTCCGATAGCCAGCGGCAATTAGGGCCCTAGGCTCTATTATGGTACAGTTGAAATTGGTCAGGGAATGTCTGGTCTCTCTCTCGATTGCATCAGAATTTTTCGATATAAAAATAATTTGGATACTTCACTTGGGTCACAGTGACATTACTGGAAACTGCGAAGCCGACGAGCTGGCCAGACAAGGGACCTGTGATATGGTGTGCCCGCGAAAGGAGAGGATCGGGATCGCCTTGACAACCTGCGCTCTACTCCTGGAAGGATGGGCTTTGCACCAACTCAGCGGGCGCTGAGCAAGTACACGAACGTGTAAGGGCGCGAAGTCCATCTGGCCAGGTTTGGATATTCTGAGGATGACAAAATCTCATCTCTCAAATTTCGTGGGCATCCTCACGGGGCACTAACCGCGGGGTATACATGCCGCGAGACTCGGAATTACTTCGAGTCATTTTTGCATCAGCTGTATGGAGGATGAGGTGGTATCATCTCAGCACCTGCTCCTTAGCTGCCCAGCTCTCGCGGGGCTAAGATTCGAGCATCTTGGATCTCACTTCTTTTCTGCGCCTGCTGATATAGCAGGCCTTGATAACAAAAATCTTATGAACCTCATCAGCAGCATAAAGAGGCTAATACAACCGCAGACTAGTCGCCGTTCATAGTCCACAAACACTCAACCCTCCCCACCCCTTTCCCTTTCGTCCTACCGTCCTTTTTCCTTCACCTCTTTTTCCTCTCTTGCAATGGTATCACACAGGATGAACCAAACTTCTTTCGTCCAAGTGGGCCCACTCTCTGGGCCACTATTACTACCTCACCTAACCTGTGCGTTGTGGTGGACTATTCATGAGGACTAGTGAAACCTCACTGAAGAGAAATGTCAAAACAGTTTGCCATTCTCAGCTGTCAAACCATCGGTAGAGCTAATGTAGCTAAAGAAGCACCCTATATATTTCACCTTTAACAAAATCACTCAGAATCATCTGATTTCCATCCTATTGCGCCCTTTTTAGTTAATGAAAAAAAAAACAGATTTTCATTAGCGCTCTTTCACACGTAGTATTTTACATTTACTGTAAATAGAAAAAAGATAGACAGCTTTTGAAAAGCCTTTTAAGCTGGTTTTACTTAATACAAAAATGGGAAAAAAATTTCCACAGCATTTTACGTCTAGCGACCTTCACACTCATTGCATATTTCAGAATTCAACAGTGCATAATTTGGCATTTTCACACAAATAAGCCAATACAAATACCGGGCACATGTTTTCATGCATGCAAACAATCACGTATGCCTTTGCATATATTTTCATTAAAGTGTTGCGCTGCAATTTTTATGAATTTTCCAAAGAAAATAGGCTACAAACAAAAAAGTGAAGATATTTTATTGATTTTTATATTATTTTTTCCAATCTTCTTTTTTCAACCAAGCGCGCTCGTCCGCCATTTTTAATTTTCCTTGCTTTATGTAAGACTTATCCCACACAAATGTACACACATACATACATACATATGTACATATATCAATGTGTTTATGCATGAGTTAGTGTACAATAGTGTAGCAAAATTTATGGAGCGAAAGCGTGCTCGCTTGCCTACACAATGGGTTACTAATGCAGCAACGCTAGTTTAGGTGAGCCAGAGGTACTGAGGGCCAATAGTGAGGAAGATTATGAAATGAGCTTTTCATGCTAGTGTTATGCGTTTTTTCTTTTTCTCGATATTATGCTTTTATAAAAATCCCAGTGATTTTTGAGGTCATATACATATTTTGGTATTAGGGAGACTTGTACAATTTACATAGCATATTTTTAGGGGAGCGCATATTTAATAATTTTTTTACCTTAGCCGAGCGAGCGCGCATGTGCATGGCTGGGTGGTGGTGACTATGAATAATTAAATAATAAGTGTTTTTTAAGCTTTTTGTGTGAGCTTCATAGCTTTTTTGTTGATTTATTAAAATCAACTTTTGGGCGCTTAAACAAATGCATAGCAGTTTTTATGAATTTATGTATGCAAATTAAGCATACTTTGATGATAATTAAATTGGACAAAGATTATAAAAGGAATTTAAATTGAGTTATTATAGCGGTGCTGAGTGCTCGGTGGTGCTGGTGCTGGTGCGTGGCAGAAAACTTCACTAGTTGTGGTAATTAAAGATGATTCATAATCTGCTTGCAACCAAAAACAAAGATGTATATATGTATGTGTGTGACACTTGCTGGCGTTATAGGAAGGATTTTTTTTCATTTTTGAATAATGGCGGCGTTATGATATTATGGATGGGGACACAAGCATTTCATGCACGCGGTAAGCGAAAATTTGCGTGTTTTTTAACACGCGCCGTGGTACAGTTAAAACTAGAAAATTACCAAAATTATTTTCCACTTAGTTTTTCAGCAGGAGTCAAAGAGATATCAAGTATATTAGGAGAAAAAATTTGAAGGTTTTTGTTGGTATGCTGTTTGTTGAAGTAGAGCCTAACCATTGGCATGAGCTGCGTGTGTTATACAGAATGCAAAAAATACGGTAAAGTACTTTGCATGTGTGTGTTCAACATTTTTTAAGGCACGACTGGTTATTGTAGCAGCATAAACATTCCCCTAGCATATACGAGGAATGCTGCTGAAGTGACAGTCCTTGACGGGATATAAACCCGGGTCGTGTAAAACCGATTGTCGTGGGAACGATTTGTGATTTGGTGATAGTGGATTCTTCTGCCTCCCTACAGAACTTGCAAGTTCCATTTGAGTATACTCCCAGATTATTAAGATGATGACTCAACCTATAATGCCTCTGATGTTAGAATTCCTCTGATGTTTCTAAAATTATTCCTCCAAACGATTTTTAAATCGCTTGAAGTTAAAACTATCTTTCATTGATTTATTGGGGTAGAGAATAAGTTCGTAGCCTTTTTATCGAAGGCTTTTGTTTAAACAAGAAACAATAATTATATCAATATGTTAATCAATTATATGTTCGTCGTTGCTGTTTTTTTTTTGCCACCTCTCGACCAATTTATTGATGTCGTTCCGCCTAAAATTGTTTGGTCAAAGAAGTTGTTGAGTCAGTTTTTAGAGACCTCTTTGTTATCGAAGGTAACACCCAGGGAGCGGAAGCAATGGTAATCGGTCGATGCAAGCTCCGGAGAATATGGCGGATGCTGAAGGACCTCCCATTCGAGCGTTATCGTGAAGGAGTATGGTTTGACCATGTCGATCAGATATTTTCAGTCGAATAACCTGATTTCCGCCGTGTAGCTGAGCAATGTATAGGGTGGGCCATGTAAAATTTACTTTTTGAATCGGCTATAAAAAAAAAAACCAATCAATATTTTTTCAAACTTTTTTTTTTATTTTGAAGACTGAACATTGTCATTTATTAATGAAAAATAATATCGTTCAAATGATTGCTACGACTGGCTTTACAGCAGGCCATTCGATCAACCCAATTTTTAAGCACATTTTCGATTGTTTAGGCTCCAATTTCATGAAGGCAGTAGTCTGCTTTAGAAGCCGAAAAAAAGCGTTTTTTTAGCAATTTTTTTTGAAAGGGAAGGAAATGATTGCGGTAAACGGAAGTTTAAGACGATAGTGTACTATATTTAAGGTTTAAAAAACAATATTTATTTTTAAAAAATATTGAAATTTTTTAAAGTTGTAAGTATTTTTCTGGAGCGCCTGGAGTCTGCACTTGTAAATCGGTGCCGGTGATGGAGGTCGTGCGATGCATCTGAAACAGTCGAACCAAATTTTTTTTTAATTTTTATAAGTTTCTTTTCTTTATGAACTAAAAAAATACCGAAGAAGTTATAAAATTCCAAATTTTTTCGAAGTTTGAAAAAAAAATTCACTTTTTTAAGAAAAAAAATTGACTTTAAGTTGCAAAACAAGTAGTTTAAATAATACTTTTGTCCAACTTTTTTAGTTCAAATAGAAGATAATTTAATACTGAAGCTAGATCACTTTGGTTTTTTTCGATCGGACATATATTCTTTTTGCTATCGCCGGCACCGTTTTCTAACACTTGTGAAAATGAAAACTCGAGAAAACGCGCTTTAAAGTTCTGCCTGAGCATTCGCACCTGCTCGACGCTCGGCCACCAAAACTGCTCTAGCTTCGAAAATATGTCGAATTGGCCTCTGGAATTTTAAAGACATATTCTTGGATAGTTTTGGAAGAGATTTAAAACAGAACAAAAAAATCGATTTTTTGAAGCCTGTAAAGCAGACTACTGCCTGAATGGCAACTTCGATTTCATGTTTTACACCATCAATCGGCTCTGGATGGTTCGCATAGCATTTGTCCTTAACGGCTCCCCACAAAAAATGGTCCAACGGGCTTAAATCACAGCTCCGAGGCGGCCTATTGATATCGGAATTCAAAAACGGTAGCCAAAAGTTCGAGTGTAACTTTAGTAGTGTGACAAGTTGCACCGTCCTGTTGAAACCAAATGTCGTCCATGTCATCCTCTTCAATTATTGGAAACAAAAACTCGTTGAGCATGTCACGGTAACGCTCGCCATTTACTGTAACCGCGGAAGAAGAAGAAGACTCACCACTTTGGAAATAGGTTTTCAATATTTCCCAATATATTTGACATATCTCCTGGAGCCACCCACTCCTTTCTTTGCTTCATATTGATGTATATTCACCATTTCTCATCTCCTGTGACAATTCGGTACAAAAAGCGCTGTTTATGATCGAGTGTTGCTCGAGATGGTGATATGTTTCTTTCTTTGTTTTTTTCGTTGAACTCGTGAGGCACCCAAGCTCCCATTGAATGGAGGTGATTGAAAATCGTTTTATGATCGCAGTTTATTTTGTCCGCCTATTCAAGACTGTTTTGACGACCGTTTTCCTTCAGAAGTGATTTGAGACGTTCTTCATCGAATTCAGAAGGCCTTCCGTTACGAGACACGTCGCCGACGTCAAAGTCAACATTTTTGAACTTTGCAAACCACTTCCGTGCTGTAGACTCGCCTATGACACCTTCTCCATATACGTCGCACATGTTCTGGGCTTCTTTGGCTTCTTCGGCAGCTTTTTGACCTCATTTAAAAGCAAAGAAGAGCAGGTGTCGACAATGTTGATTTTCGCCACCTGAGATTTCATTTCTAAGCCTCAAACTAGTAAAAAATTAAATAACTCAAAAATACAATTAACCCACGAGTCGTAAGAGGGTATAGGCTCAGAAAATCTTAGAGACCGAAGAGCAATATTCAGGAAACACTAACGTTGAAGTCTCTTTACGCCGCACAGAGAATGCGATATCCATATAAATGCAGCATAAAGCAGTTTGGAGGGAGCAAAAGATTAAAATAGCAGTTCTAAGATACATATAATTGGTGCGTATCCCCAATTTTGGGTATACACTTTTGGATGGTAGTCGCTCGCCAACCCATTCGTATACGGCGCTCGTCAGAGAAATTTGACCCACTGCGAATAAGATGGGAGGTAATAAGATTAATTGGATTCGATTTATAATTAGAGAGAGTAGAGTCTTCTAACACCACAGAAACAACGAATCCTAATCCACTTGAAAATGCACGACATCAGTTTTGTTTTTAATATAAAGAATTATTTCAAATCATAACCATTTTCGAAATAAAACCATTTCTTAATATCATTAATGAATAAAACAAAAAGTTAAGGTCCCAAAACATGTCAGTAAGGGGAATAAAAGATCTGCAATCAATACCGTCAATTGTTACCGCGCAACGTCTATTCGATTTGGTAAGATGAAATGGCTGCCTATGCAAAAGCCTACTTGAACAAAAACTCAAATTCGTCCTTCTTAATACAATACAGAGGAAAACAGAGGGAAAGAACAGAGCAAGGAAAAAAAGGAAGTGGGGCTTTGGATGAGTTTAGGATGACGAGCACACTGTTGATCAATTACATTTCTGTTATCTGCTTTAACGGCTATATCCGCAGATGTGTGAATCTCAGCCCAGCGAGAGCCCTCGTACAAAAAGGCCTCAAGGTAATAACATGCGTTCTCATCGCATGGTACGGATACCGAAGAAATTCGAGAGCTGATGCTTTTTTAGCCTTAGAAGTTCCCGGGAGCGCCTTCGATCTAACCATGGCCAGAAGGATATCGCTACTTTGCAGATTTGTGCGAGTGCTGAGTTAAAGTTAAGACCACCTTTCCAGGAGTAGAACACAGGTTTCGAAAAGAACCCTTGGGCCCTTGTCTAGCAAGCTCATTCGTCTAGCAGCTTGCCGTTATATCACAGTGACCAGAAACCCAAATAAGCCTAATTGAAGTATTTGGATAGAGTCGAGAGAGAAGTTAGGTATACCCCGACTAATTTCGAGCGCATAAACTACGGGCCCAGAGCTCTAAGTTCTACTTGGCAATCATAGTAAATGTTTACTTCTGCCACAATAATTACAGAAGTATGCAACCAATCCACTGCTTCCTTGATTGTGACTACCTCCGTTCGGAAAATACTACAGTAGTCTGAATTTGAGGTTGATGGCTAGCTCCTAGTGGAATAGCACCGCCCAACTCTTCGATCCTACTGCAAGCCAGTAATCCGTAAACATGTTTACTATCCCATGTAACATCTATTAGCTAGTTCAAATGTTAGCCATTGCGGGAAAACAGAGTTAAAACTCCGTCCAACAAGTTTAACGAGTAATATTTTATGTTCACTCAACTTAGGATCCGTTTGAAAATGAATCTAATTAGTATTCCCAGAAAACAAGATAGCTTCCAGGATATATATAACTAGCAAACCCAGCCCCCTTCGCTGGGCACACTAAAATAGAATAGATATGGTTTAGAACAGAAAATATATGGTTTTCATAATATTTATTTCTTTATTCTTTATTCAAGCGCTTTGGCATAAACAATATTTTTTGTTTTTCTATTTGTTTTTGAGTAAATATAAAATATAAATTGAAAATCAGGAAAAAAGAAGATTGTTTTTAAATTTCAAATCAACGCATATGAATAAACAATCGTCTTTTTTCCTGATCATCCATGAATTTTTCGTTTCAATTTATATGTTTTATTAAGCATTGGAGCTTTTTTAACCATTATCCGTTTATATTTAAAAAAAAAAAAAAACACGAAAAAAATTGTTTTTTCCACGAACACATAATTTCATTCGGATTTCACATTACATTCTCAAATTTCGTAAGAAATTATTCACTGTTCCAAAATCCACTCCAAAAAAATTCACAAACAATTTTTACATGTTGCACTTACGTTTTTTTTCCTTATGGCATCCAAATCAGAAAGAAATATTGACACATTGTAACTAACACTGTCAATTTGACAGTTCAGTTCCGCCCCAAGCGTTAAAAAAGTAAGCGACATTATGGCTGGCTCAAAAGAACGCTGTACCCGTTGCCACTGCTCCGAATTACAACCAAACTTTACGAAACCCATTTTCAATACTTACTTAACAATGTGCATAAGTTTGGTTTAATTCGGTGCAAAGACACGGCGGGTCCACGTTTTGGCATATATTTCGAGACCCTAGTCATCAATAGGTATGAAAATTACCCCGTATTAAAGCACTTATCAACAGCTTTCATTTGATACCTATATTGTACATACACAACCAAAGGTTACCCGGGTCCACGTTTTGACCTATATCTCGAGACCCCAGTCACGTAGCGGCATGAAAAATACTCTGTACTAAGGCATTCACCAACAGCTTCAATTTGATATCCATATTGTACAAACACATTCTAGGCTCCACGTTTTGGTCTCTATCTCGAGATCCTAGTCACGGAGCGGCATGAAAAATACTCTGAACTAAAGCATTCACCAACAGCTTCCATATGATACCCATATTGTACATACACGTCCGAAGGTTACCCGGGTCCACGTTTTGACCTATATCTCGAGACCCTAGTCATCAATAGGTATGAAAATTACCCCGTATTAAAGCACTTATCAACAGCATTCATTTGATACCCATATTGTACAAATACATTCTAGGGTCCACGATTTGGTCTCTATCTCGAGACCCTAGTCACGGAGCGGATGGAAATACTCTGAACTAAAGCATTCACCAACAGCTTCCATTTGATACCCATATTGTACATACACATCCAAAGGTTACCCGGGTCCACGTTTTGACCTATATCTCGAGACCCTTTCTACCAATAGGTATCCAAACTATACGGAAACCATCTTCAATACCTCCTTAACAATGTGTGTAAGTTTGGTTTAATTCGGTGCAAAGACACGGCGGGTCCACGTTTTGGCATATATTTCCAGATCCCAGTCATCAATAGGTATGAAAATTACCCCGTTTTAAAGCACTTATCAACAGCTTTCATTTGATATCCGTATTGTACAAACACATTCTAGGGTCCACGTTTTGGTCTCTATCTCGAGACCCTAGTCACGGAGCGGATGGAAATACTCTGAACTAAAGCATTCACCAACAGCTTCCATTTGATACCCATATTGTACATACACATCCAAAGGTTACCCGGGTCCACGTTTTGACCTATATCTCGAGACCCCAGTCACGGAGCGGCATGAAAAATACTCTGTACTAAAGCATTCACCAACAGCTTCCATTTGATACCCATATTGTACATACACATTCTAGGGTCCACGTTTTGGTCTCTATCTCGAGACCCTAGTCACGGAGCGGCATGAAAAATACTCTGAACTAAAGCATTCGCCAACGGCTTCCATTTGATACCCATATTGTACATACACATCCGAAGGTTACCCGGGTCCACGTTTTGACCTATATCTCGAGCCCTATCCACCAATAGGTATCCAAACTATACGGAAACCATCTTCAATACCTTCTTAACTATGTGTGTAAGTTTGGTTTAATTCGGTGCAGACACGGCCGGTTAGCGAACACACACAAAAAGTTGACTTTATTTTATATATAAGATTTTTTTCAGTTTGTGTCCGAAAAATCCAAATATCTTACGGAACCCTATTTTTTTCCAAAATAAAATGTAATCCATGTTACTCCTGGATAATGTAGTTTTCGAATGGTGAAAGAATTTTTAAAATCGGTCCAGTAGTTTTTGAGCCTATTCGTTACAAACAAACAAACAAACAAACAAACAAACAAACAAAGTTTTCCTCTTTATAATATTAGTATAGATATAATTGGCGCTTTCACTGTTTTTGCGTGATTGGATGGGTTACTTCGCCTATTTCTCATGAGTTAGTCCTCCTTTTGTAATTTTGATGTTTTTTACTAATGGATGGGCCGGCTCTGAACGGCAGATCATTTTTAAATTTCAAATGATACTAACGCTCCAATCCATTTGGCCGCGACAGCTTCAAAAATATGGGTTAAGAAAACTCTTTCGTCACTAAACAAGCAGTTTTCTATATTTTGATTTAAGGTGGCAACCACGATTAATGTTACGATTAAATCATATTCACTTTACTGTGATAGGCTCCAATATAATATCAAGTTTTGAATGCAGCCAGAGAGGAAACAAAGAGAGATCGAACCTTACGCTACTGATAACCAACACTAAAGCATTTAGCCCACATGTATGGATGCTACTTTATAAAGCTTCTCTATACTACTAAAACACGTGGAAGAAAAAAAATGTCGCCCTCATCTTGCTTTGACCCACGAATTAGGTATTTCATTTTATCAAAAGCAAATAAGTGATGAATGAGCGAACAAAACAAAGACTCTGCTAACTTTCGGAAAATCTTAGGTTTTCCGATTGATGGCATTGAAAAAACTAAAGCTGTATACCCGGTTATTATGGCCCGGAGGTTATTACGACTATTTTTAAAACAAATTGAAGTTTTGTTTTTAATGGCGATTTTACAAAAATGCGAAATAGTGCTGTGAGCAATAAACTAAGTTTTTTTAATAAAAAAAAAACAATTGAACATTAAATTTATGAAGCTGTATTTTTATTTTACAAGTAATTCTTTTCAAAGATGCTTGTTTTTACTGCTGCCCGTTTCACGCATTTCATCCAAATGCTCTTTACGAATTCCGTTCATGAGTTTTTAGGCCTTCAGTTGACGAAATGCTCCCCGTTCTTATTTATTCCATTTCGATAGCCAAGCAGTTAACAACCCAAGTTGAGCTTTGTTTGTGGCGATACAAAGCTCTCTATGGTGATGCAGATAGACTGATTATAACAAACACATTACAAGTAGAATCTAAAGCTCACATTTCTTGGCCACTTTCGAATGTGAGATCATTGCTGTTGGTTCAACCGATCTAAAGCTAGCCCAACTCGCTGCTGTTATCTGTGGCATAGAACCCGAATAGCTCAAGAGCTGTGCAATGAGTGTGCAAAAGCTTGCGGTAGAAACTAAAAAAACATAATTCTCCCATGTCAATTAGTTTACGAGGGGTGCCTTTTATATTTCGGGATTTGGCAACCCTGGTGTTGCAATCTGTCAACTGACAGCTGTATCGCAAAGTTTGACATTTTTTGGCTTTTACGTACTCAGAACGTTTTGAAATACCAGCGCTATTTGTGTTGTTTACAGTAACTTAAAAGATTCATCTCGGTCCAAAAATGGAATTAAAACGTGTACATTTTCGTGCGATTATTTTTTACAACTTTCGACGTGGATTAACTCAGCAACATTGCATGGATGAACTTAATTAATATTTTGGCGATGAAGCTCCATCAAGGACCAGTGTTTATCGATGGTATGGTGAATTCAATCGTGGTCGTAGTTCACTCAGACAGTCTTAGGCATTAGTGGGACCAGCATACATTCAATATTGCATAAACATTTGACTGTCAAAAAAACTTGTTCGTGTTGGATCCCACACAATTTGTCAATCACTCAAAAAAAGGCTCGTGTCGATTGGTCGAAGAAAATGCTCAAAAAATACGATCGCGGGGCTTCGAAACACGTCTATGACAACGTGACAGGTGATGAATCATGGATTTATGCGTATGAGCCCGAAAGTAAACAGCAGTCGACTGATGGGTGTTTCAAGATGAGCCAAATCCAACAAAAGTTGTTCGCGCACGAAGCACTTCCAAGCAAATGGTCACCTGTTTTTTCGGAAAAACTGGACATGTCGCAACCGTACCACTGGAGCAACGCAGAACAGTAAATTCTGTAATTCTGTAATTCTGTAAATTCTGTAAAAACCAAACTGAGAGGTCAACGTTTTTCGACACCTGAAGAAGCGGTTGCGGCATTCAGAATGCATGTTTTGGAGGTACCTCATTCAGAGTGGCAAAAGTGCTTCGACAATTGGTTCAAACGCATGCAAAAGTGTATAGATCTTCATGGAGAATATTTTGAAAAACAATAAAGTGATTTTCGATTATTAAAATTTGTTTTTGTTCTCTGATCCCGAAATATAAAAGGCACCCTATGTACCTGTACTAGTAGTTTGATAAACCTTCACTACACTCAAAATAGAGTCAAGGTTATTTTCCGTTGGCCATGAACTTATTAAAGATAGCAATAAAGCTGCAAGACTGTTAAAAATGTACTGTAGCAATAAGTATACGTACTCATATCCCACTAACTACTTCAGTTCGCTTGTATGCCCTGCAAAGCGAAATATATTTGCTCAGCTGGATAAACGCCTCAAAGACTAATGAACTTACGCGCTCTGTGTTTGTCAGCTGGAGCAACCACGCGGTTTCCCATCTCATTATTCGTCTGCTGGAAATACTTGTTGACTGAATGTCTAAATGTTTGACTAGTTGACTTTGGTCTAGTTTGGCTGCTCGTATATCGCGCGCTGTGCCTATCTTGAGGCTCTAATTTGTTTTTTTTTTTCCTTTCAAATTCAAGCACTCATACGTTTCCTATGCCCTGTGTCCCTGTGTCCCTGTGTGTCACTGTCAGACAGCGAACACATTCATCACCAACACAAAGCCGAGTAAATCAGAGCTTAACACTGAAAGTTACATAAAACCAAAACGTCGACCACCAACTTCAAAACAGTGGCAGTACACAGATGCACACACACGCATTCACTTATAGAATAACTGCATTCATACACACATACATAGCATGGCTTGGGCTTGCCGATCGCCCGCGCTTGAGAGCTGTCAAAAAAGTCAAAACATTTTAAACGAAGTACGCGAAGCATAAAACGTCAGTGTTAAACAAAGAATGTGTAAAAAAATCTAAAATAGTTGAAAGAAAACAGAAACAGAAGAACCTCTCCGCCGCCAAAAAAGGAAACAAAAGAAGTATTGTATAAAATTACGTTGAAGGCAAAAATGCAAGTCGTTGTTAAAAAAGGAAATACAAACAAAAAAAAGAAAAGAAAAAAAGCAACTTAGTAACGAAATAAATGCGAAACAAGCGGATGAGCCATGGTTCAACGAACCACAACAACAACAACAATGCATGCAACAACAAGCGCACTAAAACGAGTGACAGCATTTCCACTACTGTAGCAATCGCTTTCATGCACACCCACACAAAACTTGCTTATGTATGCGCTGTGTAAATATGTGAATATCCGGATGGTAGTTTTTGCTACGTGAAACGGACAAGCAAACTAACAAATCGAAACTAAAAGCTAAAGCCATAAATTCAATTCAATACGAAAGCAGCATGCAAATTGCCGCCGAATAGTGGTTTGGGGTTGGGGTGTGAGGAGAGCGTGCGCAAGCAGTGCAGCAACGGGGGTCAGCTGGATAGGATGTTAGGCACTAACCTAAAATGAAGCGTTGAAGCAGAGCGGCGTTGATGCGAATGCAAAGGGACCTCAAGCACTTTCGTGTTAGTGCTGGTGCTTTTGCTGTTGCTGTTGCTGTTGCTGAAGTTTGAATACTGATGCCCTGATGGGCATTGGCACTGACAGCACTCAATGGAGAGTCGCAAATAGACAATTGTGGGTTCACTTTGAACGGTGGCATAAGCGGTTAGTCAAATGAATTGAAGCGCTTAAATTTATAGTGCATCTAAAGTGTTAGGTAATTTAAGCTACATAGTTAATTTTATGATGGCACACTTTCTAAATATTTAAATTTCAATTAGAGATGTTTTATATACATACTACGAAAGGACCAAGTCTCCTATCATAGCATATAACAACATGCCATATCACCGCACACCATATCCAATATTTCTTTGTGATCATCATATTATATTTATTTAGTTAATTAATCTAGAAAATAATATATTTCAAGATCAAATCATATTACATAATGATATATCACATCACACATTATATCACATCATATCATACCATATTGCATGACGTCCTATCATATTATATTTATTTAGTTATTTAATTTAGAAAATCATGCATTTCAATATCAAATCATATTATATAATAATATATAGATGCTCAGGCTTAAGTGATGAAAATAAGCTAATAATTTATAAGTCTATATTTCAGCCAATAATATTATATGCCTGTCCAGCCTGGAGTAATATCGCAAAGTCACATGTTAAGAAACTGCAAATCTGCCAAAATAAGGTACTCAAAATGATGCTACGACTCCCATGGCATTTCTCCACCAGAAAGCTTCATGATGAATCAAAAACTAAGATTTTGTCAGATCAAATACAAAATTTGACTAAAAGATTCAAAATTCGTTCCAGTTTTTCGGACAATCTACTAATAACTGAACTTTCTTAATGTTCAATTAGGCCCTGGTACTTAAATGCGTACAGATTAACCCTAGCTTGTAAGATGTATAGCGGAGGTTTTTCATAGTAGTTTTTTCCTTCGAAAAAAAGAAAAAATCGGTTAAAAAACCAAACCTGTGATAAATATACAAATATAATGATGTAGAATTAAGATTTATATCATATTCTGTAAATTGTGCGATAACATAAATTTTGTAACGTTTTCTACTTAATAAACTCTTATCTTATCTTATCTTCATCTAAAAATTACATATTTTAATATAATATCATATGGTAAAAAATAAATATAATTTTATTTCATTTCACTTTATTTGGTAATCATTCCATTCCATACTTCTTATTAAAATAATTTATTTTCGTTTTTTTTCATATCATTCAAATCTTATTATTACAACCTCACACTTTATTTCATTTCCATTTCATTCCCTATTACATCCATTTCATTCCCTATTACATCCATTTCCACTTTGTTTCATTTCCACTACGTTCTCTTCCATACTTCCACTGCACATTGCACCTTAATTCACAAACTGATTGCAATATAAAGGGTAGAACATTTTACTGCAACGCCTCACTTCAGGCCTTTCATGCTTTGTCGCTTTGGCTCTTAGCCAGCCATATCCCTATGCTCTGCGCCAAGTGACTGACGGTTACTCATTGTTGCCGCTGTCAATGGCGTGTCGCCATATCACAGTCGTAAAAGCACAGCCACTCCCGCGTACTCTAAATTTACACAATCAACGCCTCCAGCTTTTTTAAAAATGTTTGTATCACTGAATGCTGCCAGAAAACATTTAATATTTCCCCCACTGAAAAAAATGTATTTGAATCCAAAAAGCGGCACATGGCCGCTCGATCTCTACTCTCAAATTGCGGATAAAAGCAATGTAGTACAACACGCCATTGCAATATTTCAAGGCAATAGTGTTCTTGTTGCCACCGCTACTTTTGTAGTCGTCACTCACTGCCAGTAACTGGGGTGCCCTCATTTCCCGCATTTTCTACTGCAGCCAAAAGAGTTTCAGAATCCGACATTTAGACCGTAAATTTCGTTAGGCTAGCGGTCGAATTTTGTATATACTTAGCCGCACACATACGTACACAAATTATTACGTATGCTTACACAGACAACCTATCCACCGAATGTATGTGCGTATGTGTGCTAGTATGCCAGCTCGCGCACCAGCAATTTTCATTTTATTGTCATGCTATAATAGTCGAGCAAATTGCAATGCCAACATCCAACCACCCGCTGCCAATTCGAAACAGCAAAATACACCCACACATGAATTCAGTTCACCCTCGCACACCACCATGAACTCTCTTCGTAACGAATTATAACCATTCACGTTTTATGTCATTGCTTTTGAACAGATGTTTTGCCAAACTCAATCGAAAATATGATAGATGACAATTGAATTCGTCCTGTAGGGTCCGCAACTGCATTCACCCTCCGCTCACCCTAGCATACACTTTTACAACCCCCTGACTATCCTCTGGGCCTAAGCGCTTACTGGTCAGCGATGCAAGACCAAAGCCCAATTTGATCGACGTTACCACCGTAAGTACTTTGTTGTCTGTCGCTTTTGTTTCCATTCTCGTCCACATAATAGAGCATTGTTGTTGTTATTGCTGATGCTTGTTCAGTCTCAGCGAATCGCAGCATACAACATTTCCGTTGTGCACTCGATTGCATCGAAATTTTGATTGAGTTTTCTAGTTTTGTGACAGTTAATTGGGAATGTGAATATCAAAAAATTTCATTTTGATGTTGAAACTGATGAAATGCAATATGTCCGTGGATGTCGGTGAATACAGTATCGAGCTTGTTTGTTTGCTATGGTATTTTTAGGGAATTTTTTAAAATTGGCTATACTGTTGGTTAGGCTCAAATTTTGTTTTACCATTTAGCCGCAGAATCATTTCAGCAAACTTTTCAAATGAAGTAAAACTAAAAGAAACATTTTAAGAGTATATAAAGGAGAGTATGTTAAATATATATCTGATGATTTAAAAGCTCAACATTTTTAGATTTTGCGCAATTTTTTAAATGGTTATACGAAGCAATCAAATATTGCATTTAATTTTCACAAGGCCATTTCTAAGTTGAACATAGCTTATAGCTTATAATGTTGTAATATAGCTCCATAAAATATTATGTATAAATGCATAGAGGGCAATATTTTCCGGAGAATAAAAGACAAATAGTTAGCTCCCACCTAATAGCCGCGTCTATGATCTTGCGCGTCAGCCCCGTCCTGTTTAGCCCCCACCTAATAGTCGGGCTCTCCCGTGCGAGCCTTGACCTGTTTATGGATGATGATAAGTTTTTTTGATTCTCCAATGTTCTTTTTGTTTTTATATCGCAATGGAAATCTTTCTCCAACTCAGACCTCCGCACTTGAAGTCTTTATCCATTATTCACTAGCAACCGTGATTCTATGTTTAAAGTGTTAATTATTATAAGTTTTTATTAGGCATAATTTCAAATAATAATATTAGCGCAAAATTTTATGCTAACTCACAAATTATTTTCTTTCTTTTCTTTCAGGTATTAATTTTGAAAATTGTCTAACGTAAATAGTAAATTAAGTGAAGCATTTGAAGTTAACTGCACTGGTCGTAATACAACTACAGGTTAGTAGTAAAAATTGGGGCCAAAAAACGCCCTAAGCAGTAGACCCTAAGGAAATATAACGCGAAAAAGTGGGCACCAAAAATATATTTCCTACAAGTTTGCACCAACAAACAAGCGCCAAAATGTAGGCAGTGTTATTTCTCACTAGAAGAAATTACCAACCACAAGGAAATACTCAGGAAAAATAGCCTAAAGTGTATCTCAGATATATATAAGGTATAGCTCTCTCTCTCCTTTTCCTCTACGTTATATCTTTTTCCCCTTTCGCGGAACGAAAATGCCCAAAACGTTGCGTGGCCTTGAAATTTTACTCTCCATTCTCGCTCGCCCATCGACGCCTAAGAAGTTTCACTTCAAAAATTTTAAGAAATCTGAAAATTATTTTTACCAAGTGTTTTACCATTTGTTTGAAGAAGTCTAGGAACTACAATCTCAGACTGGCTAAATGAAAATATCCACATAATTCAATTACAAACTTACCTCTAACTAGCTTAAAGACAGAGTTCAATAGGGCAGAAAATTCTTTCTTAGAAACTGGGAAATCTTTCAAGCTAGAATTGGAGATTCCATTCAAATCACGAAGGTCGCGTTCAATAGGAGCATTCCGAACATAATTTGTATTGAACCTATTCAAATAAAATGGAAGAGCATTACGAAGGATTCTGAGAGGTGTAGGAGAATTAGCACTGGCCAATCAATGTCGCCTTTAATAAGAGTGCAAGAATCGATCTTCTACTTTCTAAGGACTTCAGGTCGATCAATAGCAAACGAGATGTGCAAGATGAGATGGAATTAGAAAATCTTACTAATCCTAGTGAAAATTTCAGATCGTCGATTAAAAATTTATGTTATGGCCTTTAAATAAAGGTAGCGAATTCCAGCCTGGAGCGAACGAATACAGCAAGCAGCACTTCCCGCGTATAAGGGTCCGTAAAATTTAGGTTATTCTTTCGTACAAAGGCCAAGACAGACTATCATTTTGAAAAGTTAAAATTAATGTGGCTACTAAATGAAAAACGACTATCAAAAATTACACTTAAATCTTTAAATTATTTAACAGATATTAAAAACTTCTTACAAGAAAAATAACTGCCCTAGGTACATAGATAGCGGTCAGCCTCTAAACCAACTCACTTCGATCGTTAGTGATCGACCCATTGATCTGCCTCTTACATTCCTAAGATTATCAGCGTCATTCAAGAACGATTACAGAGAAGATGTCTGACAGGATCTCACACTTATAGCCCTAAGATCATCAGCGTCATTCAAGAACGATTACAGAGAAGATGTCTGACAGACTCTTCCTCCTCCTCATATTTCGTTCGTTCAGTCTTTGAGCATGTCGACCTAGGAGGCAATGACCTGTGATCAAAGAAACTAACATAGTGAGGTTTTTGCTTGAGCGATAAAGTATCAACGCATCTCGTGGTGGCTGAAGTGGCAATGCTACTTGCAGCATGCAGTTTGTAGGTTGAGAGTGGTATAGCTACAATCTCGCTACCAAGAGGGAGGTGAATCGTAGTGACCTCTCTCGCTAATTTGTCTCTTTCTAGTCATTTGAAATTCTACTGGTTCACTCCGCTCGGGAGCATAGCTCCTCAACAAGACTTTTCTCTCGTACACGGTTGTTGTTTTTGCGCCGTACCATGTGAGGTCGGCATCTCCTAAAATCATTGCAACATCGACCTTCGTCAAGTGGTCTCTGCTGGCTTTCTGGTTCCAGTCCAGCCCCATTCTCGTGACGCTATCTGGTGGGGCCTAAACGTGGGGCCTATCCATCACTACCTTCTGCATTTGATTTGTCATAGGATGAGTTCCTCATTCGCTGATTTCCACAGCGTTGGTGCTCAGCCAGAACATTCGACAGATGATGCGGAGGCATTTATTGACGAAGACTGTGAGGGTGTTGAAGACGAGCCATGTTTCATTTCCGTACAACAATACTGACTCCATACATGAGCTAAATACTCGCAGTTTAGTGCGCCTGAAGATTTCCCAACTCCCCCATACTGTTTGCATTCGCCCGAAGGCCGCCCTTGCTTTTTTTTAGCCTGCAGTTGACATCTTCATCTGCTCCGCCGCCTGCCGTGATGGTGCAGCTGAGGTGGGAGAAGCTTTTGACAAATTCCACCGGACACCCGTCAATCATTATAGGTCTTGCTTTATTGTGGTTGAATCTCATAGCCTTTGTCTTGGCGATGTTGACCTCCAATTCGACAGTGCCTGCAAACAAGACTAGTCGCTCAGCCTTCGCTTGCATATCAGTGAGTTTGTGAGAGAGGAAGCAGATGTCATCGACGAAGTCCAGTTCCCCAGATGTCTGGTGCTACTCCATACGAAAAGAAGGGGCGACAGAGGACAACCTTGCCTCCTGCGTTGATGGCGAATGGGTTGCTGACGTTCCCGTTGTGCAGCACTGCCAGTTCGGAGTTCCCGTAAGGGGCTCTAATAAGGCGGATTATCTTATCGGGAGCTCCCTTTCTGCTTAACGTCAGCCATATTTATGTCCACGAGAATTCTAAAAATTCTGGTTGAGAATTGATTTACCAGTAGGAAGTAAAACGCAATACATTTCATCTCATCTAAATCCGATAGCAGGGAGACTGCACACTGACGTAAAAACCCAAATATCAGCCCAAATATATTTTAATATAGGCAACCCTCGGGTGCCGCAGCTGAATGGGTTGGTGCGTGACTATCTTTCGGAGTTCAGAGAGAACGTAGGTTCGAATCTCGGTGAAACACCAAAATAAAGAAAAAGTTTTTTCTAATAGCGGTCGCCCCTCGGCAGGCAATGACAAATCTCCGAGTGTATTTCTGCCATGAAAAAGCTCCTCATAAAAAATATCTGCCATTCGGTATCAGCTTGAAACTGTAGGTCCCTCCAGTTGTGAACCAAAATCAAGACGCACGCCACAAATAGGAGAAGGAGCTCGGCCGTTGAGTTCTAAAATTCCATTAAAGAAAAGTCATTCATACTAATTTAACTACTCCAACTCTGTAGCAATGTTAAAGTTACTTCGGTGCTAAAAAATACCTTTCAGCCATAATACGAAATAATATTGCGTTGCATGCTCCGCTTCTCTACAACACATTTCACATTTGACGTTGACAGTCCGAGCAGCACTTTTTATGGTGATGTAAATTGCTGTTATTGTTGTTATTGCTGTTAAGTTGTTTTTCACAAATCCGAAGAGAATGAAAGAAATAACAATTTAGGGTGTTGATGACATTAAAGTTGGCAGTAAAGTTGTTTTTTGGCTATGGAAATTGTTTTTATTGTTGCTACTGTAGTTGGCAGCTGCCCCGACGTGCCGACGACTATCATCGCTTGCTGGAATAACATTTCAAACATTTGACATCTGAGTGACATTATCATCAACGGCAATTGCTTTTGCTGCTGTTGCTGCTGCTGCTGCAAAAAAAAGAAAACTAATAATACTAACAACAACAACAATAGACGTGGCCAACAACAACAAATCATTGCTTTTCTACGCAAATCAGCAGTACAAAAGAAAACAAAAAAAACACAAAACACAAAACACAAACAATAAAACTTGCTGCTGATTGTTTTTAAACCGAGCGCCCCTAAATGTAGGCTGCGCAAACAAAAGCGATTTAACGAAGTGCAAGAGTACATTGTTCAAAAATGTCACTGCCGCTGTTGATGATGAATAGAGAGGGAGCGAGAGAGTAAGCTGGCGAAAGCGAGGGCGAGGGCGAGCGCGAACACAACAACGACAACAAAACTAACAACAGAGGCATGCAACGGCAATTACAGTGCTGAAGCAGCAGCGACAGCAACTAAGATAAAATGTAGGCGCTTACGATTGCGATTGCCAAAAATCATTCGCACAAATTCATCATTTTTCATCTGCAACAAAACAACAACAACAATACGAAGAATTTACTGCTTTATTTCTCTGCATTGTTCTTGTTGCCGCAATTGTTGTTTTATTTCCATTTTAATTTTTTCATGTCACACAAAATGTTGCAGGCAATTTTCCTTTATTGTCTGTGTGACACGTCTGCCACACAATACTCGTTTTGTTTGTATTTTGCCAACAATGTGGAAAAACACAATAATATCACTCATACGCCAGGGAGCACTCATACATCACGTCACGCGCATGCATACGTTGCGCCTCATATATGTACATATGTAAGTGTGTACAAGTCAGCGTCGACTTTTTGCCATCATTGTTTAAAAAAACAAAATTATTTGTTAATTTTTTACTCATCCCCCACTTTTTCTGCCCTGCGCTTTCCTCTCATTCTTTAGTTTTTATAGAATTTTGTGTCTCTTACGCCAAAATGCACAGCAGTTGGTGCGTATGTTTGTGCTTAATGTCACTTGCCCGCTTGACAGCCTACCACACAGCGCGTTGTTCATTGAAATTCACACACAATTCCCTTGGCCTTCTACTCTTTAGCTTTGACGTTCGGGTCGCGTTCTGCTTTATGTTATATTGTTATTTAAGTGCGGCTTTATGTATTTTTTATTCGCAATCTACTTGCACTTCTGACTCTTTTGCCACTTCTTAACGCTTTTTCAAGCCCTTCAACTGCGTTCATATAAGCACGCTAAAATCGTCATAAAAACGCGCAGAATGGCAAGAAGTGAAATCATGTGAGCGGAAATGAATGACAAGAGCGTGTCGTAATTTATATAGAGACATAATTTAGGAAGCGGTGTAGATAATGAAATTTTATTTGAATTTATTTAAAACAATCTTCAATGAAATCTTATTGGCTTCGGCACGCAGAATGAGTTTAGTTGGTTAAAGAAAAACTAATCAAACGATATGATCATGGCAGGTATTTACGCTTTACAATTTAAGTTGAATATCGAAACTTTTATAGGCGCTATGCGATTTGATGCAGAAAATTCTTAGATCTTTAGGTCAGCTTAGTAATGCCTGCGCAAATTTCACAATAATAGCAGCGCGACAGAGGGCAAAGTTTTCACTATCTATCAACTTTTAATTTAATTACTTTTCATTTTTAATAAAAACATAGTTTATGCTTCAACAAGAACCATCAAATCTAATGTTGCAAACTTCCTATAAAATTTAAAAGAATTCATAAAATCTCCAACAAAATTTCAAACTTTTTAGAGCTTTAAAAAAAATTAAATTATGCGGTTTTATAGCCTATTTGCTACTATTTGCTCTCCAACAATTGAGTAGTTTTTATTTTTGCATAGACTTTTCAAACGGTCCTCCTAAATTCGTAACAAAAAAGAAATTACCAAAACTCGACGCAAAATTTGCACCTGCTGACACTGGTACAATATTATATTATACAAAAAATAAATGGTCTATAAGATTGCATACTCGAAATTTTTTTAAAAACTTTAACCAAAAATGTTTTGAGAAAATTTTGTAAATTTAGTATTTAGTGTGAAATATTGAGTTGTATAGTTTTTATTGTAGTATAAAGGATATTTTTTATAAATAAAGAAAGAAAGAAAACAAAGAAAACAAAAAAAGAAACAACGCTGCTATTATTGTGAACAGAAGTGTCGATTCGGAAAAATTCTTACAGACTGATTTGGGAAAAACCTTTTTCGCGGAAAGTGAGGCAAACAATTGCAAGAAAATGTAGAAAGTGGTGGAAAAAATTCACATTCATTCAAAAACAACAGCTGATGAACAACACGGCAAAGGTACGGTACCCAAAAAGCAGCTATACAGCATTAGAGGCTTCGTTCATATTTTCGGTACAGCGCATAGAGAAATTGAGATAATTTGAATATGACCCGGAACCGTTTTAAGAACCTTTTGAAGTAGCAGTCTGGCACTCCGCAAGTAGCACTAAAGCGCAGATGTCCTACAGGCAATCAGAGCTATTGATGTAATGGAGAAGGTATATGGTTGTTAAGTTGGCGCACTGCCTCATGCTGTCGAACAACAGACAGCTGCCAAACCCTGACATTTACAAAGAAAGGTATCAACAATCTCCTTCTCTGAACGGTCCCCACAGCTTCTGCAATGAGAATGAAATGGTAAGAGGTGCTCGGCTCTTCGAGTGTGCCGATCGTCTAATTACCGGTAAACACAACTACCAGTTAGAAAATTAAATAGCGTGGAGTCCTTAGAAATTTCTGCGTCTAACGTCTATTGTACTGGGGCCAAAGGGTTTTCGAAATAGAACATGAAGAAATAGAGCTCCACCTGCTCAACACTTTTTTGAGAAATAAGTTGTGCAGTTTCCCTAGATTTTTAGATCTTTGCACAATGGCGACGGCGAATATCGCTTTACGACGACATAGACATAGCGCAGCGACTACGTTGGCTCAACTTTTCTGGTGAAAATCATTATTTAAATGGCTCCAAAAGTGAAGTCTGATCATTAAACGTTCATAAGGCGCATCACAACTAGAGATCAAGCTTGAAACTATGCTTGTAAGAACAAAACAACCAGCCATTCGAGTGAATATCGTACTTAAGGTGAACAAAGGCCGAAAATCCGGTATCAGAATTGCTTGAAATGCCGGCTCTTGTTTTTCTTCGCTTACTGTGGCGCGTTGCACTAGAAAATATTTCCTTGCAATATATGCTACGATCGACTAAGTGCGCAATTAAAAAATAAAGTCTGCTCTCCACGCACGCCAAACTTTATAAGCTCCTCAAAACTTCCACAGAAGAACGAGTAATGACGATATCCCACGAAGTGGTGCTTGCAGTATTCGAGAAAGAGATTCTCTGAAGGGTGTATTATTTTCCACGCGCTGGCAAAGGCAAGTATCGCAGAGACTGTGGACTATGTGAATCTTACTTTGTGAATAAAATCACGAAGGACATGTCTCACTTAAAAGTATTCCACATGCAGCTGACATGATGAAAAGGTATCTAAACTTTGGAAATACCATGTAGTGAAGGTCTTGTCTAGACTTTAATTTTCTAGTTGCGTTAATCAGCAGTTAGTTCTAAAGAAGAAGAGCCTAGCGCTCGACACAAATCACTTGAGTAATTACGGTTTCAATTAACTAGAAGAGGAGGACTATTACCGTACAGGGTTACCGAGAAACCCGTCCTAGCTGCCTAAGGCATGCACTCATAAAGGGTCCCTCGACCGCCAAAAAATGTTCAACCGATCTCCCTCGACTGTTCAAATTATGCCAGCTACTAAACGGGTAGTGTTTGGAATTGATGCTTCGTTATGTTGGACTACATGCGGAGTCTATTCTACTACACTGTCAATATCATGGCTTTTCGGATAGCTAAGAAGACGCATAAAGTTTTTTCTAATAGCGGTCGCCCCTCGGCAGGCAATGGCAAACCTCCGAGTGTATTTCTGCCATGAAAAAAAACTCCACATAAAAATTATCTGCCGTTCGGAATCGGCTTGAAACTGTAGGTCCCTCCATGTGGAACACCATCAAGACGCACGGCTCAAATAGGAGGAGGAGCTCGGCCAAACACCCAAAAAAAGATGTACGCGCCAATTATATATATATTTAAGAAGTCGCACTAGTATTTAAAATAATTTTCAGAATAGTTTCAATACAAAAATATATTTGAAGTAGGAAACAATTAGTGGATAATCGTAAACTCATAACTTTATCAATCATCCATTTTTAACTGTCTGTGCTTGATTCACATTTTATTGATGGCTCATTTTCCTTGACGTACCCTCTAACTAAAACTAAAAAAAACAGCACCCTTGAACTAACATTTAAAAAGTGTAAGCACAGGCAGGAAAAAATATTTTTTTTAATAATCTTTAAAATCGAATAGCTCGAAAACCGTTCAGTTTTGTAACCAAATTAATCGGAAATTACCGAAATAATAATGCCCTTAATTACTTAAGATGACTTGCCCAGTAAACCTGCTTGCAAAGACGAGTAGTGCCCAAAATTGAAATTTATTCGAATGCTTAAATTTGTCAAATCCAAATAAATTTGTCAAATCCAAATAAATTTATCCCTTCGAAGTTCCATTAAAAATGGCGTTGCAGATTAGATACGCATTCATTTTTTACTGTAAAAGTAAACTTTTTCTCTGACTATGCTAAGCTACTGAGTTACACTAATCTACTCTCTACTCGCGCATGTGCCCTCCACTAGTCTATCATGAGCCGCACTCATCTGTAATCATTACAATGCGCCTGCAGAGTTTTATTGCCTTCAATGAGTTTACGACATTTTTGTTTGGCTTTGCGTGAGAGTCACTTTAGTGCCACTGAAAATCATTGGAGCTGTGGGGAGGCACCAGCGTAATGGCCATAAGTACCATCGAGTCTATATTTGAATGCGCACTTGATATGCTGATGATATTACAATCCGCATGCATACACACATACATACCTGCATACACACCTACATGCATACATACATACTTGCATGCGGCACAACTTCCCGCCCGACTGTTTTTGCAGTTTTATTGCTCACTTTGGTATATTTTAGGGTTTTTTTATTGTTTTAATTTAAATTCTGCTAACAGCGCAGTTTTCGTTACCCACATGTCCCAATAAGCGAGTAAAAATGGTTTCTTTGACCTTTGCGAAATTTGTACTTCGCAAGTTGATATAGATGGACATTTTTAACTTAATCCAAAAAAAATTTAAAACAAAAAACGTTTTTAAATTTACACCGCGGATTTTCCATATTTTTTAGAATTCTGGCTGCTAACTGAAATTTTGAAATTCTTTTAAAAACAAATTTGTTGTGCCCATGATGACAACGTTTTATTATAATTGAACTCTAAACTATGTTTTGATAAAAAATGTCTACAAAAAAATATTTAAAACTTTTAATAAAAAAACTATTTCAATAAAAAACAAAACAACTTTAATAAAAATAATATTCACAAAAACCATATTTGAATAAAAAAATGTTTAGTGAAAAAAATATTTTAAGAAAAAAATTTTTAAGAAAAAATCTTGTAATAAAAACAATATATTCATAAAATAAATATTTACAAAAAACATATTTTAATAAGCAATAAAAATATTTTAATAAATGGCACACATATCGGTTTTCGGAAGTGCTTTAAAAAACAGTTGAATTTCGTCGCATTAAGTCAAATTACATTGGGTGACAAAAAATAAAGTTTTAGTAAAAAAATGTTTCAATAAAACATATTTTAATAAAAAAATATTGCAAAAAAAACTTTTAATAAAAACAATATTTTAATACAAACAAAAATTTAATAGAAAATATTAACAAAAAAATATTTTAATAAAAAAAATGTTTAATAAAAAAATATTTTAAGAAAAGGGACTTCTAATAAACATAATATTTTAATAAATGGCATACATATGTATCGGTTTTCTGAAGTGTATTAAAAAACAGTTGAATTTTGTCGCATTAAGTCAAATTACACTGTATGGCAAAAAAATGTTTTAATAAGAAAATATTTTAAGAAAAAAAAACTTCAAAAAATGAAATATTTAATACAAAAAACAGATTATAAAAACAAACGCTTAATAAAAACAATATTTTAATAAAAAAAAAATTTAAAAAAAGAAAATATTTTAATAAAAAAAATTTTAATAAAAGAAAATATTTTATTAGAAAAAATATTTAATATATCTGGAACTCGAGCCTAATCACTCTAGCAGTTTTTATTTTTGGTAGATTGAAACCTACACATATATACAAGGTGATACGAAATTATTTATCCACTTTTGTTTCTCATTTGCTTTTCTTCTAAATAAAAAGAAATTATCACTAGTGATAGAAGTCTTATATTGATCTTTACGCACTCCATTGCTTCTGCGTTTATATACTGCAGATATTTGAGAAAATTATAAACTTTCCAATAGGGTGATTGATTTTGCGCCACCTTGTACATACCCGTAACTTTACATTTATTGTAAACTATTTTGCCTGGTGAAAAAGCTTTATGAGCATTCAAACGAGAGCAGTTAGCTGCTTACTGTAGCATATAAAATAAAATATGGAATAGGTATGGAATGCCGGAGCAAAAAGGTGAGACATACCATAAATTTGAAACTCTTGTAAAGTTTTCATAATAAAAGATGTATATTATACTCGTAGTCATCTTTTAAGATGAAATAAAAGGGTTAAATGTTTTGATTTTTATTATCGCAAAAGTTAAATTGCAAGAGACTGCAAAATGCAGTGGGTTTTTGGCATTTTTTGGAGTGGTTTTTTTCTTTTTGGTTTTCGGCGGGGTTTTACTTTTTCTTCGATATTAAAAACTTCGAGCATGCACTTTGTATGTACAAAAACCGAGACACCTCTGCCAAAAACAAATTTCAAAAATTTCTAATCAGTTGAAACTTTCACTTCGTTGTACTAAAATACAATGGCCTGTAAAACTGCATAGCTAGAAAAATTCTAAAAATACTGATTAAAATGGGAAGGTTTTAACGTAGTTTTGAAAAAATTTGCAAAAATGTTTACAAAGTTTTAAACTTCGCGCTGTATAGTTTTTGTTATTTTATGAATTATATTTTTATGAAAAGACTACTGGTTTGTTTAAAGTGTTGCAACGGGGTGTGTACGAGAAAGAATCGCAGGGGTACGGGATTGAGGTAGGCTATATAATAGTTTTCGGAAAGAAAAACTCATTCTTTTCGCGTCAAAAATTTGCGCAAATTGTTTAAAACGGTTTTATGGTGGATCTTTAGCTTCTGGACCATGCTACGACTACTAACCTGCCGGTCAACTTCGATTATTTCTATTCTTTCTCTGATTTTATTCACATTTTCGAAAAATCAAAATCCAAATAATTAGCTGTTACAGTATCGGCTCTATAAACACCATTCACAATTTCAGCTTGTATTTTCGCCTTTATTGAAGGAAAACTGTAAAATGTACCGAATTTCTATTTTATACTCAAAACTGATTGTAACAAACAAAAAACAGCACGCAAATTTTTTTTAGTGTGAAAGTTCAACTTGACAACGAGCTAAACTTTATGGTGTTTGTGTGAGGCTTTACAAGATATCGATCACTGTACCCATCTACCGAAAAAATAATGGATTTTATTTTTCAACCGAAAAGTTTGTTTTTTGGCTTTAAGTCCCGATTTTGAAAGTCGCTCAAGAATTCTGTGTATGCAGTTTTTTCTACTTGTCTATAATACGTTGGAAGAAGTATATGCCAAGAATCTTGTTCCTTTTGTTACACAGTGTTGTTAGTTAATTGATTTTTGAAATTTATTTATTTCGTCCTAATTCTCTTATTTTTAAGAGCAAATTAAAAAAAATCAACTAAAACCCAAAAACAATTATTTATGGCATTTCGAAGAGACTCACTAGAGAATCACACTTGAGTTTATAATCATCAACTGGAGTTTTCTCAAGTTGAAAAACAAAATTTGTACCACAAAAAAGTTTACCAGAGTTTATTTCTGCAGCAGCAGCTGTTGCATTTTTACCACTTTTATAAGAAAAATACAAAATATGCCTCTTATACGCGTTCGAAGATTCCATTTTATTTTTTAACAACACGTGCTTCTATCCGCGTTTAAATTGACTTGTTGAATGCACAATATATCAAAAAAATATGAATATTTCCGTTATATTCCGCGAATAATTTTTTATATACAAAAATCGTACAAAAGTGAAATTAGGGTCAAAATACGCACGAACTTATGGACTGACCTAACACTTTTATTAAAAATGCATTATTCTTAATTGGGCTTGCTATTGAGGCTGAACGTTTGAGATTTCAAAATCCTGTTTTTTTTTTCTAAAAACCAAAAAATAATTTTTGCCATACAAGAAAATTCCCAATTCCCACATAGTTTATATTTAATAAAATTCTAATGTTAAAAACCTTAAATTTTTTTATAATAATTTATTTTAATTATTTTAAATTAATTATATTTTAATATTTGCTCCTTTCGTACTAAAATATTATGTTCGATTAAAGATAGAAACCAACCTGGCATATTTTAATATTTGCTCCTTTCGTACTAAAATATTATGTTCGATTAAAGATAGAAACCAACCTGGCATAAGTCAGATAATGAAAAGATTTAAAAGTTGAACAGATTTCACATTTAAGCAGCTACACTTCTAAATATACCTTGGGAATGGTATGGGTTGCACCGCTTATCTTTTGTTGTAACTTAATCCTATAATCAGTAGTAAATTCAATTCGCAATTGCATTCCCAGTAAAGATTTGAAAAGTACCTTGGTACTCTAATCAATCTTAACTAATCTCGATCCTAAATGCTTATTGGGCACTTATATGATTTTAATATTTTTTTTTTTTTTTCAATTCAACCCTGCCGTTGGCAACTGTTTTTGGAGTCATTAGAAGCAAATTGCCTGCTGGATTTTATTAAATCTCTGGTGAACAATAACATAAACACACAACAAGCTTTGCACACTTTTTTGTATATATCTAGCAAAGAAAGAGTACAAAAATAACTGTAATCGTTATTGTTATATTACCAAATGATGTGTAAATAAGTTGGCAATTTGTAACTTGCGATAAGAATTTTGGTTGCTCATACGCCCCACCCACTCTTCAAATATCTGTAGCGCATAATAGCTGACCGGCAATTAGTGCAGGTATTCTATTACAGTTATTTATGCGGCTAGATCGGTGAAACACTCTTCCTACTGCTGCTTTATTTTTGCATCTATTAGCAGTTGGTAAAGATTGTAAAATTTCCAATATTCTTGCAAATATTTATAGAAACTATCGCCGCATAGGCTGCTCTACTATTCTGGTACTTTGTATCATTTGAATATTTTAAATATTTATTTTTTGTTACTTGCCTCTGTTAAAGGACTTACAATTTTCCTGGAGTATCTACTGCTTTATTTGGCAAAGCTAGATTTCATATATGGTATTTTTACTAAAAAGCTGCAACGAACAACCTCTGATATACCATGCACAAGCGCTCAGTTTCAATTCAGTGAACAAATATTGCTTAAATAAATAGTTAGGTTGTGTACTAACTAACTCTGTATGTGCATTTCGTATTTAGCTTGTACGTTTATTCATAAGTCCGCAATATTTTGTCAACAAATTGAAGCCACAACAAAAATGTGTCGGGTTTTTAATATCCGCTTTCAGTTTTAGTTTTCGAATATTCCCTCAAGTCTTTGCAATTTTATATTTCTCCACATGCGTGCATGTTTGCGTGTGTGCACATATTTAATAGGAATGCATTTAACTTGGAATTTATAATGGGGATCTCAAATTCTCAGCTTCCTTAGAAAGCAGCAAAATTTCCTTGATTGGAAATCATGCTAAATATTTGCTATTCACATCAAAAATATAATATGCTATTCATTTATTGTTTGCACAGATGAAATATTGTTGGCCAATAAACTGGGATTTTCATAAATTGCTCCCATATATGCGCAATAATGCAATCATCCAAATATAGGTTTCTTTCAAACAATAAAATAAAATGTGCAAAAATAATTTTTTCTTCACATCTCACTTACCTCAGCTGGCTTGTTCAAACAGGCACCTGCTTGACAATCAAGAACATTTCAGCATTTTATGCCTAAATTGTCACCCCATTTACCACACAAAAATGTATATAATTAATTGTCATTCTTACTTAATTGGCAATAAATGTGCGTCCATTGTGCATGCAACCCATTTCATAAGAAGAGCAAAATGCCAAGGAAAACACGAATCATCATGAAAAAGGCAATAAATTAATAAAAATAAATTAAATTACTACAAAATAAAACGAGACAAAACCAAACAGCACGTTTTCGATAAAAATATACAAAAAGTTCCCGAAATACAGAATTCGGAAAATTCAAAATACAATTTTATGGCTCAAAAGTGATATTATCGCCTTGAAACATTTCTGGAGCTCTACTTTTAGTATAGCCATCAGAGGCGTCATTATGATTTCTATTTTTTATTAAAATATTTTTGTAACCTAGTTTATTTTATTCAAATTTTGTATAAGATTTACATAAATTCGAAAAACTTTCATCAAAATTTTAAACTTTTTAATTGGAGGTTTTAAAAACAATGTTGGTACACAATTCTATAAATTTTATTCCATCAAGAGAAAAGTTTCAAGTGACTAATAACTTGATGTTGGATATCTTTTTCTTGGTGATTTTGCGCTTTTCCTCCTAATAAAAGATGTCACGCTTTCGTTGCATGAAGAAAATACGCAACACCAACAAGCAAAATCATTATTAAAAATTAACGAGAGTATTACACCACTTTTAGCTTACACTTTATTATACTACAATAAATAGACTGTAAAACTGCATACTCAAAACTCTAGAAAATCTAAAATTTCTCGAAAAAGCGTAAAATTGTGATAATTATTTAATAAGCGCTAAAAAAATGTTCACAAACTTTTAAACCTGAAACTTTGTAATTTTTGTTATAGAATTTAATATATAAAATTAAAAAAAAAAAAACAGCTAACATTCATTTAAATAAAAAAATATAGCCAAAACTTATCAACATAAGGTGATCCTATACCTTCTCAACACATGGGCTGAAAATACCCAAGCGTAACACATAGATGGCAACAGTTTTATTGCATTCACCCCTTTTTCAGTTCTACTAACCCTAAAAAGGTAGCTGATAAAACTTCTTGATATTCTATGCAATACTTCATGAGTTATTATGCTAAGAGTGATGCTACTTTTGTCATTCTCAAGACAAAGGATCAAAACAAATTTCGTATTTTAATTTTTTTTTTTTTTTGGTTACTTGATGGGAAAAAATACCTCTGAAGCGAAGCAATGGCTTAAAAAGTGTTGTGAGGACTCCGCTCATCATCCGCATCAGAAACAACAAGAAAACGATCATCTACTGACTTCAAACGTGGTCGTAGAGACACCGATGATGCACAACGCAGTCGATGTCCAAATGAGGCCGTAACACCAGAAATCATCAAAAAAATCCACAAAATCGTTTTGAATGATCAAAAAGTGAAGTTGCGTGAGTTATCTCACACCGTAAAGATATCAGCAGAACGCGTTGGCTTTATATTGTATGAGCATTGGATTTTGAGAAAACTCTGTTCAAAGTGGGTGACGCGTTTGCTCACTGTTGAGCAAAAACAAAAACGTGACGATGATTCTGAGCAGTATTTGGCCAGGTTTAAACGTAATGAACCAAAAATTTTGGCATGTATATGTAACCGTGGATGAGACATGGATCCATTGCTTTACCTCGGAATCAAAACGATCGTCATCTGTGGGGACAGCAACTGGCAAATCTTGTCCAAAGCACTCGAAGGCTCAACAATCCACTGGAAAGGTTATTGCCTCGGTGTTTTGGGATGTGCGTGGTGTAATATTCATCGACTATCTTGAGAAGTGAAATATCATTAACAGCGAATAATACATATTGTTACTGGAGCGTTTGAAGGCCGAAACTGCAAAGAAACGACCGCGTATGGCAAGGAAAACTTTGGTTTCATGAAGACAACGCACTGCGCAACAAGCCAATCAAAACAACGGCAACCATGGCCATGACTTGAACTTGGAATCGCTTCCACATCTACCGTATTCGTCATATTTGGCTCCCAACGACTATTGGTTGTGCGTAGATCTAAAAAATATGCTCACCGGCTATCGCTATCGCTGACGCTGTGGTCTCTTTTGAAGCAAAAGATAAATCGCTCTACAAAAACAAAATTGAAATATTAGAGCGGCGCTGGAATGATTGCGTTATTCTTGATGGAAATTACTTTAATGAATAACGCTAATTTTGAACAAACAAGAAAAACGAATTTTCATTGTTAGGTTCGGAACTTTCCAGCCTATGTGTCATGTCACTCACTTCATAATGGGATCGTAATCTGCTCCAACCAAAGTAGAAGCAAATTGTTAATTGCTGTATAGCAGAATTAAACTAGTTTCATTTTGCTCTCAATTTCCAAATGCCTTTAACAAAATAAGCTGAAGTTGATCATGTCTACATAAGTTCTGAAAAATGCTTGCCAAAAGTTCTCCAAATGTCACTTAGTATAAACTATTTGAGCACTCAACTGATTGCGCCTGCTTATCAATTTTACCTGAAGGCACTGGTGTTCATTAAGATGAATTATGGAATGCATGAGCTTTAGTCTTATTATACGCATATGATTGCATGCAGCAGCAAGGATAACCAAGGTGTCCTTGTTTCCGGCATATCTTATGCCCATTTGCACATTTGGTAATGCCAAATTATTGCACATAATTTTCCAGGCCATTTGCATATCTTATTGAACACGCATAAGGAGGAAGCATAATACTCCTTCTCATTGGCATAAATGAATGCGGCAATGGTTAAGGCACTTGTGCCTTAATCATAAAGGAATGTGTGTATGTATGTGCGCATCTCGTCACATTAATAAACACCCAATGGTCCAGAACTGAAACTCCAATGAGCATTTTCACAGTGCCATAAAATGACATTAATACCACAGCCTTGTCTTGGAGTGCTCGAATCAGCTGACTACGGTGCTGACTACGGTCAGTGATTGCTGTGGACAAAAGCAAGATGGACGACCATATGTGCGGTGGTCTGACACGCACGTGCACGTTACTCATCCGATTATGCGGCACTTTCAAACAATGCTCACAATAGTATTGCAAACAATGATGGTGATGAGGACAATAGTACGAATATTGTTGTTGTAGTAGATATTTTCGTCCGCATTTTGAGGTGATGTTGTTGATGCGCTGTAAAGTACCATTGGAAAATATACGTCGCCGCATGTCGAGTGAACGCCGCAACATGCCATGATTTTTAATGGCAGTTTGAGGCTGCTGCTGCGCATTTAGCCCACTTGCTTGAAATGTGTGCGTGCCTGCTAATTAGTTGTAGAGCACAACTGTGTGACAGCTAATCGAGTGCAGCAATGCAAAATGGCGCCAAAGAGTATGCAATGAAAAAGTAGAATTACTTTTTTTCATTATTTATTTGAGTGTGTGAGTTTTTGCGATAAACAAACCGTTTTGCTTATACGAGTATTTGTATGTATTTACATACATATCTACCTTTGCCAGCTGATTAAAATCATTTCGTTTTGTGAGCGAACCCATGCAACAGCGCACATGTCTGTCACTCAAGCGGTGATGAAATGTAATGAAAAAGTCATATCGCATGCGAATTAAAGCAGTCGGGCAATATTGGTAAATTGTAAAGGGACGTGCTGATTCTGCAGTACCCTACTTCAAGTCATTTTTATTCGTTTTCATTGAAAAATTACAAGAAAAAATTTACTCGTTTGTAAATTTTTGAATTTTCACAATTATTTTTTAAATAAAAATCACTGCATTGTGAGCCTTAATACTTGCAATACCGTAATTTGTAATTGTCTAAAAAAACCAACATTTTGTTATTGTGTTTTGATTCTCTATGCGTTTTATTTATTTTTAAATTAAAATAACATAAAAAAATGTATTTATTATACAGAAAAAAAGTAAAAAAATTATGCATTGAGAAGTAAATTTTTAGTGCACTGTTGATATTTGTGTGCTTTTTTTTCAAAAATGTGTTATGTGAAAAGTCCCTGGCCGAACAAAGAAAACCTGTTTTTTTTTTGTTGTTCAAAATTAGCTTTATTCATCAACGTAATTTCCATCAAGAACAATGCAATCATTCCAGCGTCGCTCTAACATTGCAATAGCACTTTTGTGGAACGATGTTAGTTTCAGCGATAGCCTCTTCATTCGAGTGAAATTCCTTACCGGTGAACATTATCAGTAGTCACTGGGGGCCAAATCTGGCGCAAAAGGTGGATGTGGAAGCAATTCGGAGTTCAACTCACGGTCATGTATGCATTGTCTTCATGAAAGCAAACTTTTTCTTTGCCATATGCGGACGTTTCTTTGCAATTTCGGCCTTCAACCGCTCCAATAACGATATGTATTATTCGCTGATAGATATTTCACTTCTCAAGATAGTCGATGAATATTACATGGATGGTTATTACGCACATCCAAAAATACCGAGGTCATAACCTTTCCAGCGGATTTTTGAGCCTTCGAGCGCTTTGGACAAGATTCGCCAGTTGCCGTCCACCCACATGACCATCGCTTTGACTCCGGATTCCGGGTCATCCACGGTCACATATGGATGGAAGAATTCCAGTTTATTACGTTTAAACCTGGCCAAATACTGCTCAGATTCACCAACACGTTTTTGTTTTTGGTCAAGAGTGAGCAAACGGCTCACCCACTTTGAACAGAGTTTTCTCAAAGTCCAATGCTCATGAAATATAAAGTCAACGCAGTCTTCTGATATCTTTACGATGTCAGTTAACTCACGCAACTTCACTTCCGATCATCCGATATGATTTTGTGGATTTTTTATGTTTTCTGGTGTTACCGCCTCATTTGCACGTCCACTACGTTGTGCATCATCGGTGTCTCTACGAACACGTTTGAAGTCAGCAAACCATCGTTTTATTGTGGTTTCTGATGTGGATGATGAGCGGAGTCCCCATAAAACTTTTCAAGCCATTGCTTAACTTGAACGGCTTTTTGCTCCATAAAGAAGTAGTGTAAAATTAAAACACGAAATTCTTTTTGAAAATAACAAAAATTGTGTCACTCTTCGCCCAATAACTCACGAATAATGAATAGAATATTATGAAATTTTAACAGCTACCCTTTTTTCGGCTACGTCGGCCGCCGTAAAAATATGGAAATTAAAAAAAAAAAATTGAAATGCAAAACTCATGTTGCCTTTTAATCCAGTTCTGCACCCAAATTGAACGACTTTTTTTCTTGTTCTCTCCCCCCTCCCTTTCCCTTGTACCATACATGGCAATCATTTTTTTCGCATGAAACTAAAATTGTCTTCAACACCACTCTTATGTGGCGAAATACGTTTCAATCTATTGTTTCAATTTGCATACCGTCTGTGGCCTGCATAACACACGCACAAATATTCACCTGCACCAACAATAATCACAATCGCCGGTATGATAAGAAAAGTAAAAAAGTATTTCAATTAGAAGAGGCTAGAAAAATCTCATTAAGGAAAAACTAAAACTCCGAGGTTGGAGAACAAAAAAGTGTTAAGTGAAGTAACGAAAATGGTAATCTGGGCACACTGATCACCGATTGGGCTGATTGGGTGACGTCACGAAATTCAGCTGATATTGTCAAGTAAGCTGAGAGCAAAGTAACGGGACCACGATAGGCGCCGTTATGCTCTCCATCGTGGGGAAAATGTTTAAGACTACCACGCAAGAAGAAATTTAAAAAAATCAATGCGACTTTTGCTCCACTTGAAACAAGCACTTTGCTCTATCTAAATTGAGTGGACTATAAAACTACATACTCGAAATTTTTCTGAAGTTTCTGATTAAAAGTGTGAATTTTTGATAAGTATTATTTTTTTAAATTTTTTAAGTTCCACACAGTTTGAAACTTGGTTTTCGTAGGAGAATAAAAACATTATTGGAAATAAATAAGGAACATAAAAAAAGAAAATGTCACAACTTGCCAATAACTCCTAGTGCAACAATTATTTCACGCAGTGTTTGTAAGTTAATATCTTCGATGCACTTTAACGCAATCCATTCGCAATGGCGCTGCATTCCCAGGTTGTCGCCTCGTTCTGTAGCGCACATGAATCACATTTTATGGCTGCGCATAATTTACATGCACACGCCTTCCCTACCACTTACGCGTACATACATTTTTTATATGCCTCTTCACTACAACTGTGGCCTGCAGCTGTCGCATTTAAAAGCTCACACACAGTTAATTTAAAATGTCACCATTAATTAAAGGTAAATGCAAATGAATGTCGAAAGCGATAATGATCAAATAAGCAGTGCAGATTAATACGAGTGCGTATGTATGTGTGTACTTATATACTCGTATAAGAGGTTTGTTCAACAAAAAGGTGTATTATTTTTCACGAAAAATATTTATTTACATACCCGTCTGTGTTCTTTGTTTACGCAAGTTGGGCTAAATTGGATTTTTGCCTGTAAATATGCAACAAACAAGCTCCTCCGATGATCGCGATTCTTTTTCCCCGATCCATTAAGCTCAATAAACTATCAAAAGATGATTAGCTGCACTTAGTTAATATGTGCGGCTAATAGGTCTTACGAGCGATCAAACTCAAATATATTCGGCCGCAAATGAGCTCATCCAGAAGCTCAGCTAACACTGCCGCTATTTGTGGTTCCCCCACTTATCCTAGGCTACTCATCCCTTTTCCTCACAAATATAATTGTAATGCACTGACAGCACTTTGCAATCCTAGAAGCACTTCTAATATCCACACTTTGGTATGGCGATGAGCACTTCCTGCGTTTCATTCTTTAGTTCTTCGATCGTAGCAAAAATCCATTTTTTCACCGCTATTTTCAGTTCTTTCATTGGAAAAAGTCATATGACGCTCAAGTTCAGTTAATGCGGTAGTTTTGGCCAAAAAATCGTGAAAAAGAATTGACGTGTCAGCTGGCGCAATACATATTTCGTTTCAATATTCATAATATGGCGAAGTAAGCATCTAAGCTTAAAAGGTAAAGTCCGAATTTACAAAAAAGATGCGTTCAACCAGTACTCACCTACGCCGTTGAAACCCATTCTCGCATAGATCTTATGCGAAACAAAGAGGTTAGAGGGATATGCGACACGCAAGATATTGTTAGGACGAGCGAAAGACGAAGATGGGAAATCACGTGCCACGCATGCGCGACAATAGGTTGGCTAAGTCAGTAATTACGGAAAAGCCGATGACTACGGGGCCACCCGGACGCCCTCTAAAGCCCTGAAGTGCGTGTTGGACATCCAGCTCTATCGATAACTAACATTTTTTTACATACAATCTAATCCCAAGAAATTGTAGCTATTGCAAAAAAATTGCTGAAGAAGAAAAATATCCATGACTGAACGAATGTCATGTCATGAAAAATAAAAAGCTGTATATTACTGACCGTATATACTCACTACGTCAATATAATCGAAGACAACTGTGAGCCAAACTTGGCGTGCTTTTTGCGGTATTAGTCTTGTATCCACATCCACTGAGGCGAGTGGTCTTGGGTTTCAACGGCTTAATAGTATAGACATATTTGACCACCAGTTATAATCCTCTTGAGCAAATTTGAATTATCGCTGCAGTTATTCAACACTTCCTAAGCGATGTCCATGCAACGATTGCTTTGGTAAAAATGTAGGATTTTCGGATGAAAAATCGTCAAACACACCAAAATACGTCCTCTCTTTAGGTTAGGTTAAGTTGGACTTGGTCGATCCTGAAGATCGCATATTGGCCAGCAGTTTAACCATAGTGATATCAAGTGTTTGTATGGAGAGTGGAGAGTTCAAGAACTTTATAATTTGTGGTTAGTACACAGTTTAGATAATTTATGTAGGCTGATAATTTTTTGATCTGCCACGCTTCTATGGTTAAAAATGATGCAGCACCTAAGCAGTTTATTCATATTTTGCTAAGTGCACCGCAGTGGCAGAGTAGGAGTTTCTGAGTTCCTCTCATGTTGCCTTCGTTACATATTGACCATATATCGTTCTGCACTAGCTTCAGTTTGGCCGCGTACGATGGAGTTAGACAGTATCCCGCAGCAATTGTTTGCAGAGAGGTGATTTTACACCGGTTATGCTAGCTACAGGAGGAGCTGCTCCTGCTTTGGCTGTTATATATCAACTTTCTCTTTTTCTTTAATTCCCTTGTGTCCTGGAACCCAGCAGATGGGGCTTGTTTCTCAGTTTCTAGCCCTTCCAACCTATTGTGGCTTTGTCATGCGCAGTGGGAGTTTGTCATACCAGCTGCTATTGCTTCTATGGCTACCTGGCTGTCAATATAAAAGTTTATTTGCGAGTTCGGAAAGGTGTTCTCTGTGGTTCTCGTTGCTACACAGATCTCAGCTTAGAAGGCACTGCAGTAGTCCGGTAATTTGTGTGACTGTTCATAGCCTAATTCCGAACAAAATACTGCGGCTTAAACACCCGCTTCCATTTTAGAATCGTCTGTGTATATGTTAAGGATGTGGCGCGTTAAAAGTCCCTTTGAATTGGTAAAAAAATACTGAAAATGTGAAATGGCCAATACGGTCAACTCATGTTGGCTGTATGTGCACCAACATAACTAATTACGAAAACTCGAAAAACATTTTTTTTACATAAATGCATAAGGGCAGTTTGCCCAGTTTCCAATTTTCAAAAAATTTTATATCGTTGGTTGGTTGTATTCTTCCATATAAAAAATATGAAGTAAAATAAAAAAAAAAAATTGCACAAATGCAACGCGATTTTTGAGCCACTTCAAACTTCTACCAAAATTCACTAAGGTATTAAACTGCAAACTCCACAGTTTTCTAAAAATTCTATAATAAAAATAATAAAAAGTTTAAAACTTTGGAATACATTTATTGATTTTTGTTAAATTGGCACAAAATTTTAATAATTAAATTAAATTATTAAAGATAAATGTATACGGATAAGTTAGATTTTTATATATTAGAATGTAGAATGAACTATATTTGCATAAAACATTATTAAAATTAAATAAGAAATACATACAAACATAATACAAAAAAATAGTGATATGATTGCTATTGTTGTTACTTGTTCTTTTGTAAGGTGGAGTCCAAAATAAAAAAGTCTGGTGTCATAAAAATGTTTTTGATGGCGCCATAACCTTAATGAGTTAGTGCGTTGGAAGTTACATCCCCAGCTGACTTCCAGTGAAAGCTTGGTGACACTCGGTTCAGTGGAAGCGAAGTTATTGCCTCTAAAGTATCAGTATGTTTGTGTCATCGATACAAAAATCAGATTCGAGCAAAGAGCTAACATCAAATTTTGTTTTAAAATCGGTAAAACATTTACCGAAACATTGAACAATGAACATACGGGCCGCCCAAAATCAGTAATCACCAAAAACTCCATCGAAATTGTTCGTACATTTATCAAAAATGAACCGAAATCATCATTGAAATTCATGGAATCGGAGTTGAATAAATCCAAAACATCTATTTATAGCATTTTAACTGATAATTTGGGCTTGTGAAAGGTCTGTGCGCGTTTCATTCCGCTCAAGTTAACTGAGAACCAAAAATTGTTCAGAATTCAAGATTTAAAAGGCCTCATTAAAGAAGCGAGAAAAGACGAGAACTTCATTTACAACATTGTTACTGGCGATGAAATGTAGTGTTTCCAACATGAACCTGAAACTAAGCGTGAAAGTGCCGAATAGAAGGCCCAGATGAGCCGCTACCCGATACATCACATTTCTGGAAGTCAAAAATCAAATCGATGCTCCTTTGTTTTTACGATTCCAAGAAAATTGTCCACAAGCAGTTCGTGCCAATGAGCCAAACCGTCAATACAATTTTCTATCTTGGCGTTTTGAAGCGTTTCTTCCATCGCATTCGTCGAATTCGCTCTGAATACCGCAAAGGAGGAAATTGGCGCTTATTGCATGATAATGCACCATCTCCTTGATCCACTCTTGTGATTGATTTTTTTGCTAGAAATCGCATTTTAACCATCAATCACTCACCGTATTCACCTGATATGGCTGCCTGTGACTTCTACCTGTTCGGAAAATTGTATTTGACTTTGGACGGAGAACGTTATGCGTCCGTAGAGGCCATCGAAAAAGCTTGTACCGACATCCTGAAGGATATTCCGGTCAATGCCCTGAAACGCTCTTTTGAAAAGCTTTTAGATCGCGCAAAACAGTGTAACGAGGCCAGAGGGGACTATTTTGAATAAATAAACTCGAAGTTAGCGGAACAGAGCTCCTGTCGTTTCTATTTTAGCTCAGTCTTCTTTATTTTGGACTTCACTTTGTATACATACGTAAATATATTACAAATCACGCGTTAAGTGTGTTCTTCTTCTTTAATATGCAACTGTAATCGCTTTACAGCTTTTGTTGTTGTGATGTTCTTTCGTGATAATATCGTAACGAAAATATTGCTCTAGCAATTAAATGGTGCTTTTATTTTACTGTTTCGGTTTCAGTGGCTGTGGGGGTTTTTGTTGTTGTTGGTGCTGCTATTGTTGCCGCAAAGTTGCGTGTTTTGCGTTTTGCTGTAGTTTGTTCTATTTTCCGCCACCGCATTTCGAGGTGTTAATGAAACTATCATGAAATAAATGTTATTACCCAATTTATCAAGTTGCGTAGGCACCGTAACATTACGTTTGGTTCATCCCACAGCGCCAGTTCTGCTTACCAAAGGTTGGTTACAATATATCGCTTACGGTTGGGACACAATTTAATTGCCTAAATTTGTGGAAAGTGTTCAGGAAAGGTGCGAAGATGACAACTACTAACAAACAGAAGCGGACCGTGAAATCTGGGCACTTACGGAAAATAACAGTTGAACTTTGACGTAATCTAGTAGAGTCTAGATATTATTTTACGTCACTTCTTCCTTTTTTATTTTCAAAACTTTTCTATCAAAGTAAATTTCTTTCTCCTAGAAAAACCATATACATATGTAGATCCAAGATTCAAAATTTGTGCAAATTAAAAAAAATCAACAATTTTCTGTAAAAGATGTTCAGAGAAATTTTAGGCCAATTAAATTTCGATTCAAGTGTAAGTTACAAGTTTTTTACAATTCATGTGGATTAATTTTCTTTTCTTTTTGCATTTTCTTCTTTTTTTATTTTATACGGCAGAAAACATCCAACAGCGCGAGCGAGAGAAATTGTCAAAACTCTACAGATTTTGCTTAAAGGTGTGAAATCTTGCTGAAAATGTATTGAATTTACTTTTGTATTTATACAAAATTCTAATCTTGAATTTCTTGTTTAGTTAAATAGACAGAAAAGTTCATGCTTGCTTTTTTTTATTGCGTAAAAAATTCATAGCATTGATGCCGTTTGTTGGCGGTACCGCAATAGAAGAGAAAATTAATTTATTCTTACGTAAGCATTGTAAATAGAAAACTTGAAGAACGTTTTATTTTCAAGTTTTTGTTTCTTGTTTGTTTTATCTTCCTTCCTTCAAACGAGCAATACGAATATAAGCTTTCAAATTTTATTAACCTCGTTCATTTAACTCCTCCACAAATGCATAATTTTCCTATTTCTTCCGCAAATCCATTCAATTGAAATTTTAAAGTCTTCTTTTATTTTTAAATTTTCCGTATGGTTTCGTTAGAACTTGGCTTGTATTTTTCCGCTGATTACCTGCATACAATGACAGCTAAAATAGATTGACGGCGAGTCAGAATAGCAATGCATTGCCTGTGTTTGCCAGCAAAAAAGATCGATTCACTGAAAAATGTTCAGAAATTACTTAGTTAGCAATGCCTTGATTTGCAAATGCAAATTTAAGCGGCATTTCTAATATAAACTCCTTCATCGCCTTACAAATTATTTTATAGAATGTGGATGATTCAGTACGACGTTCGAATGAAATTAGGAATTCGGATGTAAATGCAGAATTTTGCTAAATGAAAATGGAAAAAGAGACAAACAAAACAATAAATGCTGCACATATGTAAAGGTTGTAATTCTTATTTGTAACGCAGATATTTTAGCTGGCCCGATAACGCAAAATATCTTTAACAATGTCCTTAGCATTCTGCTTCTTCTTAATTGGCGCGATAATCGCTTACGCGATGTCGGTAGCATTACTCTTACCATTATTAATTTAATTACCAATCCCGTACGATTACTATCATAATCTTATGCAATTGATTAGCCATTAGAATTAGCATTACCATTATCATTATCAATATCAATACCGCTACCATCACTATTACCATTACTATTACCTTTATTACTGTCATTCTCAACTCCTTTGCCATTACTATTATCATTACCATTAGCGTTACTGCTACTATTACCACTAACATTAGCAATACGATTACCTTTACTATTCCCATTCACAATACCATTACCATTTTCTACACCATTGCCATTACTATCACCATTACCATTCCCATTATCGTCATAATTTTACTACTGTCACTATCAAAACCATTACCAACTCTTCTGCCATTACCTTTATCATTACCACTGGCGTTATCATTATGATTACTCGGTGGTAGAAGTGTCGATATCCAATGTCAAATATCCTTTATCTACACTCAATGGTTTTACAATTCATCCGTCTCGATTGACAATTCATCATCCTATTCGTCTCTTCAACGCTTCATGTAATTGCTTTTAGTACAGGGTAGGCCATTTAAAGCGGGCCCATTTGTTTCTGAAAAAAAACATTGAAAAAAACATTTTTTTTTGTGTTGATATGAAAAATCATTTATTTTGATTCAAGGAGATTTGTTCCAGCTAGTTTTTGAAAATGATATCCTTCAAATGTTTGCCTCTGGCCTTGATGGCCAAATGTGTCCTTTTTTCGGCGTTTTCCATCGTTTTGGCCAATATTTCGGCCGGTATGGCGGCGATTTCGCGTCGGATATTGTTTTTAAGTTGAGTTAGAGTCCTTGGCTTGTTGATGTATACCTTGGATTTCAGATAACCCCACAAATAAAAGTCCGGTGGCGTCAAATCTGGTGATCTCGGTGGCCACGGAAAATCACCATTTTTCGAAATCAACCTTCCAGGGAATAATCAAGCCGTTTCGGGTAATCAGCCGGGTTTAATTTTTGTGCCATTTGAATTTTGTACGGAAACATTTTCAAATCGATGCGAATTATGCGCCTGAGTGTTGTCCTGGCGATGCCTAATTCCTGAGAACGACGATAACTCGATGTTCGCGGAGCCTCCTCAACACTGGCTCGTACAGCCTCGATATTTTCAGCAGAACGTCGTGTACGTTGTCTGGATGCGTGGCTGGTATTGCTGAGACTACCGTGGTTAATAAATTTTGCGTATAAACGCTGTAAAGTGCTTTTGGATGGCGCACTTTTAACTTTATTTTTTTTTTTAAACGCACGTTGAGTTTTCACAATTGAGAAGTTATTTTGGATGTAAAGCTGAATTATTTCAGCGCGTTCTTTTGGAGTGTACTGCTCCATGGTAAAAATTGTCTTGGACTGACGCTTCCAACGCGCTATGTCATTAGTCGATCTGACGTTCCTGTCAAAAGTTATAGGGTTGCCAGATGGGCCCGCTTTAAATGGCCTACCCTGTACTGGTTGGAATCGGTTCATCAAACTGCGCTGTTTTCTTTACTTCGCCACAGGCATTTTTCTTCGCTTTCGTTACTTCGTAGAGGCCTTTGAATTCATTCGCCAGCTTTTTGTCTGCTACAACTAATACAAAGTCGCCATGTTTGATTTATATTTCGGCATTTCGTTTATAATTGGGCTTCTTCTGGTATTTTTGCTTTTTCACGCCAATACGTAGTCGCTCTCGTTATTCCTCAAAATCTGGTAGCTATTCTTTCTTGTGGTATCGATGTTGCTTTGGCTCAAGTCATCCAGCCCCATTCTACAATAAAATTAAACAAAACTGCGAAAATTTAACTCCTGATAGAACGATGAATATTGAATAAAATCGCATGCTGTACCCCAATAACCCTTCCTCTGATGAGCAAAGCAATCCTAAATATGCTCTTAAAAACTTATTTTAAACGCTCAAAATGTGCTGCAATAATACTCTACCCTACTCAAGGTATATTAGTATATGCTCCTAAATCGCATTCCGAACCCTTCATCATCTTTTGGCTCTACAGCTCTTTGTGAGCTTTGGCCTGCTGCACGTGGGACCTCCATACGTCTCGAATGCTTGCGACTTTTTTCCAGGTAGTTATCCTAAGTTTCTTGATGTCGTACTCTAGTTCGTCGGTCCATCTTGTTCTCGGCCTCGCTCTTGCTCTAGTGTTGAACGCTCTAGCTTCTACGATTTTCTTCTGCGCCCTCGTACCGTCCATTCTTGTAATGTGACCCAGCCATCTTAACCGCTGCGCTTTGATGAAACGTATAACATTTTCGCCCTTTATCAGTTGATCTAGCTCGTCGTTCCATCTTATCCGCCACTCGCCGTGATCTTTGATTGCTCCGAAAATTCTTCTGAGTACTTTTCGTTCGAAGGCTTGCAGTTTTGTTTTATCTGCTTCAATTAGCGTCCACGATTCAGCTGCATAGCATAATACTGATCTAATGATGGTTTTATACAGAGTCAATTTGCATTGTCTGTTTAGTAGTTTTGATTTGAAGAATTTCGTTAACGACGCATATGATCTGTTCGCTGCTAGAATTCTCTCATCGATGGTGAGGCTCATTGAATTATCTCTACTCAGTTTGAAGCCTAAATAGGTAAAGAATTCAACGATTTCAAAAGAAAAATCGCCAATTTTCAGTTTGCCTGATGTTGGTTTATTTTGTTTGGACATCATCATATATATCGTCTTATCTTCGTTGATTTTAAGACCAATTTTACTAGCAGCAATATCAGCGAAGGTTTTGGTTAGGGCGCGGATATTTTTGCTGACAATTGTTATGTCATCTGCGTATGCGAATAATTGGGCAGTTCTGTTTATTCCGAACCCTTATAAGCCTTAAAATACACTTTAAGTCTCATTTTCTCGTATGACAACCTCCGAAAAAACATCAGCATTTTCATCACTTTTAGCTATATCTCCTTTTTTTACTGTTTATTATTTTTTTTACAAAAAGGTAGTTCATTGTTTAACAAAAAAAGCCATATCAATTCTAATTTCAAACCTTATACAAAAATTAGAAAAACTGGAAAAAATTTCATAAAAATTTCAACCTTTTTAATCTGAATAAAGAGTAGAATTAGGTACGCAATTTTAGTTTCGGCGATTCCGTTCTGCCATTTTTGATATAAAAGATGCACCTCACACAAGCATAAAATAAAATCGACAGAAACAATCGAAGTTGACCGGCAGGGCTAAAGATCGACCCCAGGAGCTAAAGATCGCCCGCAAAATAGTTTCAATCCATTTACGTAAAAGATTTTACGCAAAATTGAAAGATTTCTCTTTCCCCAATCTAATATCAAAACGCACACCACAAATAGGAGTAGGAGCTAGACCAAACACCGAATAAGGGATGTACTGCTCAAGTACATTTTTGTTTTCGCAAACTACTCGTACCTTCGCTCTCTATTCAATTTTTGCAAAACCTGAAGCGAACTAACACTGCAACTATAATTCTCATACATAAACATTTTTGCGTGTATGTAGCAGACAAGCAAAAGGCTGTTAGTGTTATTGCTGCTATCGTTGTCGCATTAAAATCGGTCTGTTGTCAGCAATTTGTTTGACAAAAGTAGCAACAACAGCACAATCAGCAATAGTGGCTGTACTAGGCCAAGCATCCGTGCGCTTAAATACGAATATGCTCCAGACTTTAGTTGCCATTCAAGCCATGCATTTCTCCTTTAGTGGCATTAACAAACACAAACACATGCTGGCGCACCACCGGCTACTCCTATGCGGCACACTCACGCACACATACTCACACTTAGTACAGCGTCATTTCTGAAATATTACTTGCACTTTCCACGCAGACTGCTAACAATCGTTTTGATTTGAAGTGGTTTGACGGAACGAAGTGCTGCTGCTGCTGCTGCAACGCGTGGCGCACATTTATGAGCACAAAATAATGATACACTTGTGAATATTCTGTCAAAGAGGATATGTTGCATCATTTTTCAAATTTATGAAGCCAGAAGAAGAGACCAAAAAAACAAGCAGAAATTGGAAAAGCTATTAGAAAAAGTGGAAAAATAACGAAAGTATAATACAAAAAAATAAAAATAGAAAAAAAAGAAAAATGCACAACAACACAAAATTATAAGTTGCTTGTGCAGCGCACGAAAGTAAATGAATCGGTTGCAGGAGTTTCCATGAAGTTTACCACTACTTGCAACAAACAAACTCTATACCCTATGACTAGAAAGTACCGGGAATGTTTAAATAAAACAAAACAGAGTTAAATTACATGCACATTTATTTTATTTCCTTCAAAATATGATGCGTCTGAAGCAACACGCATGTGCCAACGTTTAACCCAGTCATCCATAGATCACTGGTAGGCCGACGAAGAGATGGCCTTCAGCTCCTTCATCGGTGAACACGGTGCTTACACGATGGTATTTACTTGGTGTTTAGTCAAATAATCCAGCACAATTCGGGCTCGGTGTGATGGCGCGTTTTTTTTTTTCCTTGTTCAGCCCCAATGCAAATAACGCTGACTATTGTGCGGGAGTAAGGATGTAAAGAATGGAAAAGATAAGTTTTTGGGTTTGAGGAATGAGATTTTTTTTTGTTTTTAGAAAGAAAGTAGGTAAGTTTGGAAAAGTGTGAGGGCCGTGCTTTACGAGGCCGCGATGGCGCGTTATCATCATGCAAAATCCAAGAATTGTTTGCCCACATTTCCGGCCTTTTACGACGTACATGCAGACACTAATGATCCGATAGCGCTAAAGAGTGCTAGATGTCTGTCTTACAGTGTTACCAACATAAGAAAAAAATATAGACCGGTTCCCACGTGCGCGCCTCGTTTAAATTAAACATTCCCGGTACTTTTGGATCATGGGGTACTTCGCGCCCTTTTCCTGCTTAACGTTCTACGTGCAGCCACTATGGCAACGCTGCCACGACGTGCTTTTCTTGTTTCCTATTTTCTTATTTCCTGTCTGCCATCATTTTTGCTAATGCCCATGCAGCAGTTATTGTTCACATCATAGACGCTGTTACGGTTAATATGCTTGACGTTGTGCAATGTGCATGCGGCAAGGATGCAAGATTGCAAGGACATACTTTTGCTGGCTTCATGGCATCATTTAGTTAGTATGCCAGTCAGGTTTGTGGCAACAACTACAGTACATAATCCTATGGAAAAAGTAAACATGAAAAATCTCTATTCCACCTTAAAGGTTTTCTGAATTACTTACATACACGAGTACATATACCTACATAGAAAACTTTGAGTGAGAAAATCTTTATTGGAAAACTTTGTTTCACGCTTTGACGAATGCTCTATACTAAATAGGAACCCCCTCTACAACCTTGAGAAGAGTGGCAACCAACGCAACCAAACCTAATCTACTCCGGAATAATCTCTTTCAAGGCAGTCAAGGCAGTGGTCAATGCTCCTCGTACAACAAATCGTACGTTCCCACAACTTGTCCAGAAGAATTTATTTTCTGTTCGATAAAAAGCCCTCTGCTGCTACTTACTAATCAAAATCTATTTGCAGCACTGTACTTAATCCATAAATGCTCTTCCAAACAAGGCTGATTTTCTAATTTTCAAAGCATTTTCCATTGGCAAAGCGCTCGATCCCTAAAAAAGGATATAAGAGATGTACAATAAAAAATGTGGCGGAAGCAAAATTTTTTATTTTATTACACATTTTAAAACTGTTCTCAACAACTTTCTTTAATGAATTTGAGAAATCTTTTGAGTGAATTAACATCAGATGTAGATAAATTATGAATTTTAGTATTTTCCTCCTACAGACACAACACACACATTGAGTTGTAATTGCATTCTAAAGTCAGCTATCTTCCTGAAGAATTGTTCAGCGTTGGCAATTCTTCTTGCGATTATTTTTAACAAATCTCCGTCTACGGGCTGTTTTAAATGATTAGAAGTTTACAATCATTACATCTTATTTTAAAAGCGGAAAAAAAGAAGTTCGCAATTATAGGCAGATTTCCACGCTATCAATCATCTCCAAACTATTGGAATGCATTTTAGAGGGTTCTACTTGAGCGGATAAGTTTTAATGTGCTACAAAGAAGTCTTCGCAATGTTTTCCCTTTATGGGGAAAACGATAAGACTCAATTTTTGAGTAATGCACCCATTGCTCGCGCACTTTGAGACTACAATTTCTAATAATATAAACTCATGAAATGTTTAAATTGATTTTTTTCAATTTGAAAATAAGTAGCAACGTCATTAAAAAAAACATTTCTTTAATTAAAACGCTCGCAATCATAATTTGCATGGTGCCCAAGTCGTAATATTTAATTTAACTAATCTATGTACTATTGAAAGCTTGCGTCTTACGAATGAGGTGGCAACGCCATATACAAATAATTTTAGTTAAAGCTTCATTCATTCTTGCACACATTTTGTTTAATACCTGTATCCTCTCTAATAAAATTTTACTAATTTAAATTTTTGTTTAACATTATACGGCAACGCCTTTTAAAAGTACTATTGGCTCAAAGCTATTTTTATTTCTGATATACTTGATATGATTTTGATATATATTTATACATATATATATTTTTTACAGTAAATAAATGTTTAATCAATTTTTCGATTTCCAAAAAATAAGTGGCAACACCTGCTAAAAATATGTTTTTATTACATCTCTCGTTTGATACCTATATCTTAATATCCATATGAAATGTGTGATGAATTGCTATTTTTGATACAATGTTCAGGTGGCAACGCTATATATAATTTTTTTCAGAATACATGTTTCTTAAAATTATTTCACTTAATACTCATGCTGTAATACTCATGTGAATGTTTAAATACTCATGCCAATGTCTTAACAAATCACTTTGCAATAAATTTCAGGTGGCAACGCTATCAGAAAAAAAATTTTCTGGTTTACATTTTTCTTAATCATATTTATTTGCCTCGATACTCATGCTGTAATACTTATGTTAATATTTAAAAAAAAAGTTTGCAAAAACATTTCAGGTGGCAACGCTATGGAACTTTTTTTCTGGAATGCATTTTTCTTAAAAATATTCGTTAATAAAATTTTTTTAATACAAACAGATGTTTAATAACATTTGTTTTTCAATACAAACAGATGGCAACAACAAGCTAAAATTAGTGTTAACATAATCCAGGCTTAGTAGTTTTAGAACGATGCTTTGGAAGAAATTTTGTAGATTTCTAAATAAGTCTATGTTGGTAGAAGTTAGAAATCTTGAAATCTTCAGTTATTATCATCAAACCTTTCGACCTGTCCTGCTGCAATAGGTCCGGCATTGTTTAGAAATAAACACGAAATCCGTTTAATTATAATTTCGTAATTCTCATTTCACTTTTTACTCCTCCGATTTTCCTATTTTCAACTAAAACAAAGTAAAAATTTTTCAAAGTCCTTTCGTTTTCCTATTTTCAACTAAAGAAAAGTAAGAATTTTTCTAAGTTCTTTCGTTTTCCTAATTTCATATAAAAAAGAAAGAATTTTTTAAAGTCCTTTCGTTAATTTCCCTATTTTTCAAAATCCATTTCCTGTATATATACCTTCACCATTTCAGAGCTCAGCTGTGTTGTGCATACACAATCGCAATATCCGACGTAATAATGAGACGCAGGATGCGCTTTCGTTCTACCATATTTCTAGATAAGGGGTCCACCTCCAACGCAGACATGCAGAACTGCCATTCTGGTTGTCCTTTAAATCGACGTATTTTTAGGTAGACATACGCCAAATTGCTGCCATGTGCAGTTCCACTCAGTTAGCTTCAAAAATGGTCAGGTAAAGTAAACACTTGCATTTGCAAAATTTGCACTCCATCTCCTTGCTCGCCCAGCAGACTATCTTTCCACATTTCTTGCACCCAATGCTACTGATATCATTTCAAGCTTGAGATCCCAAATGAAGTGCTACTCTCGCCTATTGCAGTTAGTTCGAAGGTGCTGCCATCAGTTTTATCTTTTTGCTTTTTTCTTTTTCCCCTTTGCCTACACAGACATTTTCGACTAAGCTTATGGCTATACGACACGACGTACCGCAACCAACATTGCTTGGTCGAGCAGTTAGACAAACTGTATGGTTGCTGATTTGTGTCATTCTCTCTACTCTTTGCATGCAAATCTATAGCTAAGTACATGCATATATGTAGGTATGTTTGTACATATTTACGTCTTTTTCTTCTTCTGGCAAGCGCCAACCAACCACATTGCATGTGGCGTTAAGCAGAAAGCATGCGAACCGTAGTGATTTCCACATCTCCTGTTCCACTTCTCTGAAGGCAACTCATTCTTTAGATTGCATGCAAATTTCACTCAATGCGCTTAATTTAAATTTGGTTTTCAGGTTTACCATTCATGGCATTTCTTTCTTTTTTAATGTTTTCCTTTATTGTATTTCTCTGAAAAAGCTTAAAAAACTAATCTCCAATGTCTTACTGCCAATTCGGCATGCAATACGAGTAAATCCAAAGCAGATTTGAAAGCGATTTCGCATTTACTTTGGTTTTAAGCAATTTTAAAGATTTAAGTTGTTTTGATTATCTGTGCCTATATAAATTTTATTAAAGTACTTTATGGGCTACTTAGACTTTTTATGACGTTCCTTTCAAGCCTATTTTCGTAACCTTAAACCTTTTCTGTTAAAGGCGACCGAATTAGAGTTCAAGCACTCCCTGAGAAACCTCGCAGACCAAGAATGCAATTCCCAAGAATGTCACTGAAAATTTCAAATAGTGATTGGATAGGCTCATAAATGCTTTTATTTTCCAAATTAAAACGAATTCTAGAATCGACAAACATTTTTATCTAGAAAAAAGCTGCTTCATTTTTCCACTTCAAGCCACCCGCAAGAGGTACTTTCATGCAATATTGAGCGACCTCAATCCACAAGTATTCGCCCAATCATCTACGCATCCCCAAGGCTTGACTGTTCAATGCTTTTCATGTGATGGCGGCATCATTGGCGCAACATCTCTTTTGAAATTAGAATAGAGATACTATGACCGTCAATGGTACTAATTATAGAACTATGATACTTAAACCGACTTTCGACAAAACTCGGCAGAGTCCATATATTTTGGCGGTGATGCAAACAAGACGGCGCTACATGACACACCAGCGGGGCAACGCTTAAAGTTATGATGCATAAATGGCGACTAGGGCCACTTACGGCTACCAAGTGCTCATTGGCCGCCGCTATCATGCAACTGGACACCCCTCGATTCCACTGTACGACAAAATCAAACTTTTTCCAAAATAACAAAGTTGCGTTTTGATCATTTCTGTTTTCGACTTGGGTGTATTAAGACACTTATAGTAGAATTTTACTACAAATATTTTGTGGCACATTTTCTGCCGCTATATCCCCAAAAGAGTCAAAAAAGACGCATCTATTGAGAATTGTAGGGATTAAGATATTCTACAAAAATGTTCGCCATTATTTTTTACATCGAACTGCTAAACACGTCAGACGTCTAACATTTGAGGATGCCTAGTTTCCCATACCGATTTGCCTTAAAAATATACAACCGATGAAAACTTTGACTGTTCCTCCCTCAAATAAAACTCCGACGTAAATGTTCAAATCGCTCTCTATCAGAAACCGTTCTTCAGTCACGTGATTTTCCATACCGTTTTACTACAAACAAGTGCAAAGGGTGAAAACGTCGTCGATCTACTCTCCTCAAAATAAAATTCTGGCGTAAATTTTGAAGTCGCCGGTACACACCTTTTTTTTTGTTTTGTCATCTCTAAAATATTTCATTGCCTAAATCAAGTTACTTTTTCTTTTCCTTATTGTACAGTGTTATTTTACAGCTACGTCAAGTCCATAGCCTACGCTTGCTAGCCAACCAATTCAAGCGAGTTTGAGGCTAATATTCGAGACGCACTGCAACGAAGTCGAGGTTGGCATTCAAGTTGAGTGATGTGCTATTCCATGCATAGTGGCATGAATTTGAAGTTTCAAAACAAACAAAAATATTCAAATTAATAACTCTTATTCTACATTACACCCCACTACAAAAATATATTTTTTTTTATATTCAGTAAAGATTTCTAAAGTGGTGGAACAAAGTAGAAATAGCCTCACCACCTTGAGTGAATACCATAAAGTTACCTTATTCTGGATCCCGGGATATCGGAACATTGAAGGTAATGAAAAGCCAGATGAACTGCCAAGAGGGGGTTCTGCCATGAATAAATCTCTTGCAGAATCGGTATTCACATCTTTAGGTGCAGTCAAGAATATAAGTTTCCAGAAATACCTCCGAATCGCGGATTGTAGATGGAAAGACCAGACGAAATGCAAAATTAGCAAAACATTATGGCCCACCTACAACTTCAAACAATCGTCAATATTGTTGAACATGAAACGAATGGGTATCCCTCACAATATATACTGTCACAGTTGTTCCTTTTCCTCTGTGAATGCCCTGTCCTATGGAAGGACAGAATGTTAACTCTGGGCCAACCGCTGTCAGGGGTTAGAGAACAACTGTCTGGGTTAGACGTCAACAACCTAATAAGGTTCTTAAACTGCACAGACCGGATATAGTCATGTTGTAAATAACCGTTAAACAAGTTGGTAACGAGGATGTGGTGTGGCAACAAAATGGTGTGGAAGCGCTAGTTGGATTCTGGAAGAATCACAACTTTAACCAACCAAGGATTTCGTATGCACGGACTAGAGTTTTAAAACATTATTTTAAATACTTATACCCACTGTGTGTATAGGGATATCAAATGAGGGATGATATGTCCAGCAATTGGAAAAAATGTTTACTTTTCCACAGCATAGCGCAAATATACATTTTTATGGAATCCATTACGTATACTTTATTTCATTTTCGTAGAAGGGAAATTCGAATATTTTTTTTTAAGTTTTTATAAAACAGCAGGAACAAGGAAATTGAAAAGTAAACGAAAATTTTAAAAGCTCCTCTTTGTTTTAATCTCCCTATTAATATAATAGAATCACAATTTTCAATGCACAGCTTTTCGCCATAAGGGAAACAGTGGAAATCGTATCCAAAAGAGGATTAGAAAAAGCCAAAATTAAAATACTTTCGGACAGTCAATCAGTCCTCAAAGCCTTAAATAACTTTAGGTTCAATTCAAAAACCCATCTAGAGTCTAACAAAGCACTCAACAAACTGTCGACTTTTACTCAAATCTTCCTGATTTGGGTACCAGGACATGCGGGACTCAAAGGAAGCGAGAAGGCAGACTTTTATGCCAAAAAAGGGGCGGAAGGGCCATTTATTAAACCTAAAACAGGAAACCAAAAAAAAATTAAAAAATAGCCGGGGGATATTAGAGCGGCACAAATGAACTTAATCACTCCACAAAGTTCCTAAACTTTAAACCCGACTCAGCAAAATTTGCTATAACACTCTATAAAAAGAGTATTAGTTTATCACTTACAGGCCACTTTACCTTACCTGCAATAAGCATTTCAATACAATAGGACTTCTAGCACTAGTAGGCTCTATAGGCTCTGCTATGATGAAGAAGAATCCATGGAACGCTTAATCACCAAGGTCACAGGAGACACACGATTCTGGGTTCGTACCTATTGGAGGAGCAAAACTTACTGGTTTGATTAAACGCAATACTGAATAGTTAAAATTAAGCACTTAGGCGCTCACAATAGATCAGTCTTGCCGCAGTGCATAAAGTCCTTAGCCTAATACATACAATCATTGCCATTATCAATTACATAGAAGGAGTTGAAAATTTAGTTCGTTGAAGCTTGAAAAACCTTTAAAAAAATTAATTTGCGCCATGTACATACATACTTCTATAAATTTTTTCATGGATAACTTTAACGGTGCCAAAGTACAATCAAATGAGCAGCTTAATTTTAGACACCAAATTCAGTTTCACATTGCGTTTATTTACTTTTTCTTTATATTTTCATATAAATTAGTACGTTGATTTGCTTTTACATCGAATAAAATATTACAATTCTCTCTTTCTCTCTCTCTTTTCATTTCAGGTAATTACACAAACACTTTTCGATATGAAAAAACTTTACTAAAAAAATTGGAATACGAAAGCACCGTGAGATACTACAGCGAGCATCCCAATTGCCATTGATAATTTTCTGTAAGCCAGACTAGCAATATTTTATGGTAAATAATATTACCGCAAAATGTGCAATGAAAATTATAAACTTATATGCACTTTAGGGTGGATGAATTGTGTGGCACGATTTTTTACGACATCGTTTCTAGCAAGTACGGATTCTAAATACTTAAACTTATAAGAAAAAAAGTCCCTTAGAGCATAGCTCTAAAGACAATTTTGAGCAGCTCAAAGAATGAAAGCTATCTTTAATTAAAGGTGTAAATACGTCCAGCAGCGCCAAAAATGCGCTAAAAGAAAAACTACTTTTAGAAGGGATAACAATAGAAATAAATATAAAAAAATGTAAGCATTGCTTATTAGTACTTAAACTTTATAAAAAATTTAATATTTTGAAGTTAAACTTCTTAGGCGTCAATGGACGAGCGAGAATGGAGAGTAAAATTTCAAGGCCATGCAACGTTTTGGGCATTTTCATTCCGCGATAGAGAAGAAAGATATAACGTAGAGAAAAAGAAGAGAGAGAGCTATACCTTATATATATCTTAGACACACTTTAGGCTATTTTTTCTGAGTTTTTCCTTGTGGTTGCTAATTTCTAGTGAGAAGTAACGCTGCCTACTTTTTGGCGCTTGTTTGTTGGTGCAAACATGTAGGAAATATACTATATATTGGTGCCTATTTTTTGGCGTTATTTTCCTTGGTGCCTACTGTTTGGGGCGTCTTTTGGTCCCAATTTTTTTGGAATTTTTTTTGGTGCCTACTTTTTGGCGCTTATTTCCATTTCCTGGCTAGGGCTTGTGCGTGCCATAAATGGTTATCTATTCCGGCGTCGGCGTCGTACCTGATCGAAGGATATTTTTTTATTTCGATTCTTTTTAAACAATTAACTGTCGGTTTTTTTCTCGAAAATCTGAAAAATATTTGCTGATGCCGCCATATTGTTAATTTCGAAAAAAAAGCTGAGATCAGGTACAAGATTAGTTATTAATAGGACTATGAATAAGTTCGTGCGGTTTTACAACAGATGGCGTAACTTGATTATTATTCCATCGATCCACATTTCCAAACATTCATTGGAGAGCTACTGTCGTAAGGCACAAACGTCAGTATAAGTTTTTTATTTGAAGCGTAAACAACAATATTTTTACCACACTTGAAAATGTCGAATTTCGTGCCAAATAATGTGTTTTTGCGGGGAATTCTTCTTCATTATTTTAATATGAAGAAAAAAGCAGCCGAAAGTCATCGTATCTTGGTGGAAGTTTATGGTGAGCATGCTCTAGCTGAGCGAACGTGCCAGAAGTGGTTTGCACGCTTTAAAAGTGGTGATTTTGGCTTGGAAGACGAAGAACGCGAGGGTGCGCCGCCAAAGTTCATGGATACCGAATTGGAGGAATTGCTCGATCAAGATCCGGCTCAAACGCAAGAAGAGGTTGCAAAAACTTTGGGAGTTGATCAATCAACCATTTCCAAACGTTTAAAAGCCATGGGAATGATCCGAAAAGTAGGCCATTGGGTGCCGTATGAATTGAAGCCAAGAGACGTTGAACGCCGTTTTATGGCATGCGAACAACTGCTTCAACGGCACAAAAGAAAGGGTTTTTTGCATCGAATTGTGACTGGCGATGAAAAGTGGGTCCATTACGACAATCCAAAACGTCGGGCAACGTATGGATACCCTGGCCATGCTTCAACATCGACGTCGGCGCAGAATATTCATGGCCTGAAGGTTATGCTGTGTATCTGGTGGGACCAGCTGGGTGTTGTGTATTATGAGCTACTGAAACCGAATGAAACGATTACGGGGGATGTCTACCGACGACAATTGATGCGTTTGAGCCGAGCACTGCGAGAAAAACGGCCGCAATACGCCGATAGACACGACAAAGTTATTTTGCAACATGACAATGCTCGGCCACATGTTGCACAAGTGGTCAAAACATACTTAGAAACGCTCAAATGGGATGTCCTACCCCACCCGCCGTATAGTCCAGACCTTGCGCCATCCGATTACTATCTCTTCCGATCGATGCAACATGGCCTGGCTGACCAGCACTTCCGTAATTACGATGAAGTCAAAAAATGGATCGATTCGTGGATTGCGGCAAAACCGACCGAATTTTTCACAAAGGGAATCCGTGAATTGCCAGAAAGATGGGAAAAAGTAGTAGTAAGCGATGGACAATACTTTGAATATTAAATTTGTAACCATTTTACGTCAATAAAGTTTCAAATTTCGAAAAAAACCGCACGAACTTATTCATAGTCCTATTAATAAAACTAATTTTTCTTGTCCGATTGATTTTAGATGAATCTTTTGATGATCACCGCAAGGGACTTCTAGAGAAACGGGCACCACACAAACGCGATAACTTTTACAATTATTAATATTTTTTTTTTGGAAATTTTGCTCAATTCAAGTCGAAACATGATGTATTAATGCTATGTTTTTATTTTTGTAAAATAAAGCAATTTACTAGCAAAAAAAAAATATTGAATATGTATCATAATTTTTTTGGGCCTCTGACTATCTCTAACCCCTTAAAAAATTGTACATTCCATAATACTTTAGTTTATACAAAAATACAAGGTGGTGCGAAATTAATAATCCAATTTTTGTTTTTCAATTACTTTTTTACTAAATAAAAAAAAATGATTTATAGTAACGAAAATCTTTATTTTGACCTTTACGCCCTCCATCGCACTCCAGCTGCCTACTTCCCAAATGACAACTAAAGTTGACTCACGACGCTATTTGCAAAAATTGTAAACCTTACCGGAGGTGACTAATTTTGCGCCATCTTCACATTACTTTTCTATTAATTGAAGATACAAATTAGGGGGTATCGAAATCGACTTTAGTGCTATGTTCTAATGGACTTTTTCTAAAAATTTTTTTGGAGAATACAAATCTGCTGGGAAGGATGTCGAACAAAAATTGGCCACCCTAATGCGTACATACATACATTTTTTAAATACTCCCAGTTGCATATACCATGGAATGAATACTTGAGGCAATGAAGCAATAAATAAATAGCAACCGCAAAGATAACCGCATTATGGTTGCCGCAGGGTATATTTTGTGGATTTAAAACCAAATTGCCATAAAAAGCATGAAAAGTGCAAAGCCTTCCTTTGACTCCTACTTGCTTGCGTCAGCGCGTTCATAAACAGCTGGCACAAAACTCATTTATTTGAGTAAATGCGCTATTGTTTTACTGCTGTTGTGCAGCGCTAAATGAACGCACATTTAGAACGAAATAGAACAAAACAAATAACAACAACAGCCATAACCATAACACTTTGGACAAAGTCGCACGATAACGAAATCGAATTGCAGCCAAAATAACTGTCTGTGCGCTTCAACATTTGGTGCGCTTCAGCAAAATGCGCGCCCTCAAACATTGCAAGGCAATAACAACACAAACCACAGTTTATACTTGGCACAATGTAACACGCACCACCTCGCTTGCGTTAGGTGCACTTGCCACACGTGGTGAACGCTAAATTCGCAAAATTGAATGAGCAGCCGTCGACCCTAAATAACAGCCACCGTAGAGGTCAAAAGCGCTGGGTGCGCAAAGCGGCATTTGCAGCGAGAATAGAGCGTACAACGCAGCAAAGATTTATTTGCTACAGCAAAGCGTAATAAAGTGGCGCGTTGCTGCACCACATTGCATAAAAACGCACAGAAATCGGCTATGCAGTGACGCAGCTAAACGAAAGTTAAGTGCACAAAACATTTGTGTGCAATGGCGAGAAATATAAGTTTTAGTGTATGTATATAGGTAGTCGTGTAACTGCCGTTTTGAGGCTTGCTTGGAGTGCGCGCCCATAGGTGGGCTTGTGTGTGTGTGTGTGTATGATTGCGCCAAAATATTATCGGGGCTTGGCTGTTGAAAATTTAATTTCACCAGCATTTAGGGTTACATTCATGCGTCGACATATTTAGTGGAGTGCCAACTTTGCCGAGTGAGTTGGTCGGAGGCATCCAAAAACATTTGTCAGCTCAAAAAAAAAATAGTTGGAACATTTACGAACTTCATGCAAACGAGGATAAGGTAAAAAAAAAACAAATAGAAATAGAAAAAAAAGCTTCATGTGCAGACCCAATACAAAACTCAACACAAACCCAAATCGAAGGAAGTGAAAGCCAATACGGCTTTTTATGGATTATTTTTGCATAAGAAAAATTAAGCTAAAGCCGAATTTGCGAAAAAGTTTGAGGACGCCGAATTGCAAGCATTGTTGGATGAAGATGATGGTCAAACGCAAGAAATGATGGCAGAGCAGTTGGGAGTGACCCAAAAAAGCAGTTTCAAACATTTGAAAGACATGGGCATGATTTTAAAGGTCGGAAGATGGGTGCCGCATGAACTGACAATGTGACAATGCACCGCCACATCGAACAAGACCGATCCGGGAATTGGTAAAGACATACGATTGGGAACCGCTGGTATATGCGGCTTACTCACCAGACTTGGCGTCTTCCGATTATCATTTGTTTGCATCGATGGGCCACGCACTTTCCGAGCAGCGCTTCAATTCTCACGAAGAAGCCACAAAATGGCTCGATGATTGGTTTGCGGCCAAAGACGGCCAATTTTTTTGGCGCGGCATCCACAAATTGCCTGAGAGATGAGAAAAATGTATCGCTAGCGATGGCTACTATTTTGAAGATTAAATTTGTAACCATTTTTTGTTAATATACGTTTGAAATTGAAGAAAAACTCTTATTTCATAGGTATATACAAAGCTAAAAGATATCTTCAGTGAGAAATGTCATCTTGACAACGAACATGAATTTTAAATTGCTTGATCGACTTTTACTAGATGTCGATCACTACAGCCATCTACCGAGAAAATAATGGATTCCTTTTTCCTCAAAATAATATTATTGTTATCTTTAAAGTCACTCAAAATCTACTGGATCAATCGTTTTGAAATTTTGCACAGTACCTCTTCATATATAATAATTCAGCAGGTATTCTTAAAAGCTTTTTCGTTTTTGTTAATAATAATTAATTTTTATATAATAATATTATTAAAAATAATTTAATATTATTTTACGCCCATTTTTTCTACCGAAAATTAGGTTTTGTGGCTTCCAAATTTTATGAAGAACTTGAAACTGGAAAAAATCCGCCCAGCGATACCTCGAAAAACATCTCCTTTAAAAAATAAATGTTGGATCTTTTGTATCAGCTGAATCTGTTTCGAATTATGATTTGCACTGGAAAACAACTTTTTTCCAGGCGTCTCTTGCGATTAATTATCACTCGCGCGATTTCCAATACCTTTGCAGTCCAAAACTATTTCTAATATGCAAACGTACAGAATAAACTAACTTTATCTGTATCGCTAAAAACTGTTATTCAAACAAAATTTTGACTGAACTAATCTTATCTTCTTGCCACTCTGGAGTGGAGGAAAATAAAAAAAGTGGATGAGTATGCAAGGAAATGCTCTGACCTGAAGCTTCAGCGTGTGGTAGAGGGCATAAGCAGTCCTCTAAACTTGACTTGAACCCAATCGCAAAAACCAATAGAAGATGGTCTCTAACTATTAACTGTAGACTCTCAAAAGTGCTCTGACCAAAACTGAATCTTAAAAGGGAAAAATGAAAAATGAAAAGAAAAAAATATATTATAAGTACAGGTATAATGACGAGTCACTGCGCTATTGACACCAGTAGCCAGTAGAATGGGTGTACCTCAGAAAGACTTTTACAGAAGTTGTGGAGATGAAGGAGAAATTGAGTCGGTACAACAGCTCCTCTGTGAATGACATGCACTCCCAAGAAGCAGTGCCAAATATCTTGGCCTTTTTTAAAGGCCTGGGAAATTTGCAAAAATCTCTCACTGGAGGCACTAATTACCTTCTTAAAAAGATGCAAGTGATTCAAGTAACTTAGTTAGATTCTTTATGCGGTTTGTATTTCGACCTCATGGTCTTTTATGCCCTCAAGCAACTCAGTCAAGAGATGGAAATCAAATGTAAGTATCACAATGGGTCTTAGGGCCACCGAGTGTCTTGTCTTAGACAAGCAACTTGCCTAACCTGACCAAACCTAAACTTCTCTTATCCCCTCAGCAAGCAATGGCAAACCTCAAAGTGTATTTCTGCCACCAAATAGATCCTCATAAAAAACGATCTGCCGTTCGGAGTTACCAACATAAAGACCCACGTCGCAAATAGGAGAAGGAGCTCAGCCAAACAACCAAAAAACAATTTAAGCCTTAAGTCTTCTCCCTTAAATGCTGGTACTCTACTGGCAATAATTTCAAAACGTTTCATAGTAGGTAATTCAAATTGTCTCATTTTCTTAGTAACAATGCAGTTTGCATGTAAATCGAACTTTTCTAAATATCCATTGTGTAGCAATGGAGCCTACTCAAAAAGTGTTAGGCTGTTAATAAATCCTAAAACTGCTGTGAGCTTACTTTCTACCAGGAAGTTTGGATCTAAAGCCCCACTTCCTAGGTAATTTAGTCTGCGCCTTTTCACCACTGGGAAGTCGCTTAGAACGTGTGCTGTTGTTTCTTATGCATCTTTGCAGAGTCTAAAGTTGTATGTCCTTTCTGTTTAGGTTAAGGATTTCCTCATGCATTTATCCGTTCTAGATATATGAGTATTTTCGATTGCCGCGTGCCCATTTGAGCTCTCCAGTAATCGATTAGACCTCGTTGTTCCTGCTCACGCAGAAAGTCACTTTTGAAGCTGTTATTTACCCCGCAGAAAGGTTCAGGACCTATGAAGGGAGTGTTTGCCCCGCTTTTTCGCTAAGGTATCCGCAATTTCATTCCCTTCGTGGCCCTCACGTCCCGGAACCCACATCAAGGTAACAAAGTTTCTTGATGCTGGGATGTTGAGGATTTTTAAACATTCCCAGACCAACCTTGATTGGAATGAGAAGCTATCCAGCGATTTTACAGCTGCTTGACTGTCAGAAAAAATGTTAATATTGACACCGCGCGTGCCTCTCCGTAGACATTCTCTGGCACATACATAGCTTAATTAAGCTTTTCCAGAAATTTGTGAGTGAATTGAGTACACTTAACTTGTTCTAGCACACAAGAAACTGGTTCACTGTGAACAATATTAGTTTAAGTGCTGATTTTGTAACATGCCACAACAGTTAGATTTACTATTTCAGCGTCTACGATTTCGGATGCCATTAAGTCAATATTCTCTCAGTTTCCATTCAGGTAAAGAAGTGCAAACGCATGCATATCCATCATTATCGCCAAGGCTCGGGTTGAGCCAGTGCTTCTTTCACAATCGCGCTCCATACGATTCGATTTATTGCGTCGCTTCTCCTAGCATTTTTAAGACGTAAATTTACATCAACGTCATCTGGTCATCTTCTTGGCGCTCTTCCACGCATTTTACTGGCCTTTATAAGAGAGCTGAAGGCCTTTCTCGTAATTTTGCTGTCGTCCTTCCTGAGAAGGTGTCCAAACCATCTCGGTCGCTGAGCTTTAGCGAAACGCACAATGTTTTTACCTGTTCGATCTCATCATTTTACCCTATTCTGTAAAATCCATCAGCTTTCCTTACTGGTCCAAATATCTTTCCTGAGATTTTATGCTCACAACGAAGAAGGTAGTTTTTTTATCTTAGATGTTAGTACCCATGCTTCGCAGCCATATGTTGCTACTTGCCTTATTAGCGTCCTGTAGATTTGTAGCTTGCACAACCTCGATAATAATTTGTTTTTAAGAAGTTTCAGATGAGCAAAATAACTTCTATTTGCACCTCGTAGTCTATCATTCACGCTAATTAGGGGCTCTGCAGCGCTACTAAGGTTTGCACTGTGATATTTAAAATTCTCCATTTTGTGAAATATAGTTGCCATAGCGGGTGGCGCTTGAAGACATAACGAGATATTTTATCGTATCGATCTTAACTTCAAAAGATTGTCTTAGTTAACAGCTCCTGCGTACAGTCAGCAAGTGTGCATTGGTTTCTCTCAACGATGGCAAGGTCGTCAGCATAGCCGCAAATCTGAACGCTTATCCTGAAACTGGTAGCTCCAGAATCCTGCGCATAATAGTATTCAAATAAATGTGTGGTTGTAAATTTTAAAAGCTACAATTCAGTAAGCCGTCCACTGTTCGTAGAGAAGCCTTCACCGTGGCAGTAAAAAATATATAATAAAATATACAAGGAAAAAATATATACTCGTCTATAAAGATAGGAATTTGTATAGAGTTGCACTTGTATACCCATTACCGCCGAAAATCATGCGAATACGCAAAGCGGTTGAATTGTGGTGCCTTTTCATTGAATGCGAGTATGTACATCCGGTTGCGGCATGCCAGGCAAAACAAACGCCTTGGCGCACACGCACCAAATTTGCAAGCCAAACTCGATATCGTACGGTCATGTGCTGCGCTGTATATATTTGTATATAACGACATATTTTTGTACTCAATACAGCGTAACGGAAGCGGAAATCGATATACACGCACATGTACAGTACGTAGGTCCACCACAGAATTGCTACGCACCAATACCACAATCAAGCATTCACACACTTAAGTTTGCATAGCAAACGAATTTACACAGCGCACACCCACTCGAGTTCACCAGTAACCACTTTCCATTTTTACTTCCGTTTCAGCTGCCGATTTCTCGATTTTGTTTTACTTTTTTCTTACGACCACATCCGTTGCGTGCTTTTAGGCTGTACAGCCTTGAATCTCGGATTTCCCTACAACTATTTACCTTTCGCTCTTCCTCTTCCTCTTCATCTTACGCTTACGAGTACCATGGGCAGCATGTTAAAATCGACCACAGTCACCGGAAGTGAAAATCGGTTTCATATAAAATACGTCGCTATGTGCGTAAGTAAGTGTGTGCAGCCCTTCCCCAAATCACTTGTATCACGAGCATACTCTTCAATGTTGCCACACCGCTTGGCAAAAGTCATGCTTCAGTTAACTTTCAAATGATTTCGTATACATAAATGTGATTCTATCGTAGTTTCGAACTAAATTTTCAATGGAATTACCTACAAGGAGGTGTTAGTGGCAATAGGCTCAAGAAGGGTAATCGATATGCGAGTATAAGCACGTCTACCATATCAAGTGAGTTGGAAACCATAAATGCGCTTAAGCACTTGAAGGTCTAAAGCATTTTCCAATGTATTGCAGCAGAGTAGAGTATGAATGCTCGCACACATTCGAATGCAGACAAAACGAGGGGAAGGCATCAGAGTGGCTCTTAGAATACGAAATATTGGGAAATTTTGATGTATTTATTGAAAAACGAAAATTGTGTATGTCCGAAATGGTTCGACTTCTTCGCAGTACCAGCTTTTATACTGGGAGTAGATACAAAGGGTGAACAATTTAGAGGTATCCGATTTTAACTTGCAATAACGCAACGAAACTTGAAATGGATTGGGCAATCTGTATTATTTTTGTTTAGAACCATTCATGACATCTATTCTTTAAAGAAAGTCCCTTCAAATGTAGGCCGCAACAGCGCCGTAATTCAGCCATCAGTAAACACTAATTTTGAATGACCCCCTGGAGAGCTTCGGTCGGTATCTCTTGAATAACTTTAGTACTGTTTTCTTGCAATGCCTAAATCGAAGCTGGTTTATCCACAAAGCATTTACGACTTTACATAGTCCCACAAAAAAAAGTCCAAAGGTGTGATATCACATGTACTTGGTGGTCAATACATTGGTACGAGACGAGAGATTAATTGCTCACCAAAATGACGGCGCCATGAATCCATTGCCTTCTTGGAACCAGATGAGACCACCAGCTTCAATTTCCGTACATCCGACGTCAAAATGTCGTTTATCATGGCGTAATAGCATTCACCATTCACTGTCACATCAGCGCCAGCCTCGTCTTTGAAGACATATGGACCGATGATTCCTCCAGCCCAAAGGCCGCACCAACCGGTTGTTTTCAATGGATCTAATGACTGTTCTTGAATGGCTTTGGGTTCCTCTTCAGTCCAAATATGACAATTTTGCTTATTTATGTAGCAGTTAAGCCAAAAATTGGTCTCATCGATGAACGGTTATGTATACCACAAGTTGGCCTGAGCGCGCGATGAACACTTTTCACAGAGCGTCGACTTTCGTATTAGAATTTTTCGATTCGCAAACGCTGTTGAGGGCTAAGTCTTTCCGTGATGAAATGTCAATGAATACTCAAAAAAAAGTATGTATTTAGTTTGACAGTAGTCACGTGTAATCTGTTAACACAACCCTATTGGAAAAAGTACCTCCAATTTGATCACTCCAATCTGATCAGGCCAAACTACGATTTTCATTGGAATGTGGACAGTTTAAACTCTATTAGTACGCTAGGTCCGCTCACTACCTATGCTACTTAGTAGTTTAGTGTAGCCTAAGCACCATTTTCTCCACATTTGTTTTCAAAGCGCCGATAAATCCAAGGATTCAAGTAATCTAAGGAGATTGAAAAAACTTTCGAAGTAGGTATGCCAATCAACATATCCCCATACACTGCGTTAATTAATTATTGCAAGGGGCTTATTGACGAATTTTAGGAATCTAGATTTTTCTTATTTAATTTTAATATTTTTTAATGAAAATATATTATTCAATATAAAATATATTTCATATAAATTATATATTTCATATAAATTCAAGTTTAGAACTGTCCGTTTAAAAAAGTTAGTATTTTCGTCACAATTCCACATTCTCTAATCAGAATTTTTAAAAAAGTTTCCAGTTGATGTGATAAAGTGCAATTTTCATGTGACTCAAAAATCGTGTTGATTTTTGACAACTTTTTTTTTGTTGGTCGGTGAAGGCTGAGGCTTCGCTCTTGACATGATGAGATAGCCTATTCATACGAGAGAAGGCATTTTTCCTAACTACCATGGCGCCTGTTTCTATGTCGAGATTGCGATCAAGGTCGGTGATGCGTACCTACCAGGGCGCATTGCAACGCCTTATCCTGGAATATTTGCATGTGGATTATGTTGCTGGATTTTGAGCAACTCCATAGTTGGATCCCATATACCCAAATTGGTTCAGTTCCACTTCTGATCGATACTCAAATCGCATGTAAAAATTAGGTAAATGATGGGCCCCAAAACGCTGCGCTGTGGGACACCAGCTTTAATTTCTTTCAGTTCAGAGTACGCGTCGTCGTATTTAAATCGAAAGAAACAATCAGATAAATAAGTTTTAAAATATTTTAATATTTAGTTGGCAAAAGCTTCTTTTTTTTTGTTGGAAAGGCCACCACATACCTCATAGAAAGCCTTGAATACTTCTAGGAAGATAGCAGAGCACATTTTTTTTTCTTTTCGAAGACATTTTCTATAACTTGAGTTAGCCTATGAATAATTGACCGATTGTTGAATGTTTTACCAGGTATATACCTATGAAATGAGACGTTTTTTTTTCAATTTCAAACGTTACAAATTTAAAAATAAAAAATTCAAAATAATAGCCATCGCTAGCGACAATTAGCGCGCCAAAAAAATTGACCGTCTTTGGCCGCAAACCAATCATCGAGCCATTTTTTGGCTTCTTCCTGAGAATTGAAGTGCTGCTCGGAAAGTGCATGGCCCATCGATGTAAACAAATGATAATCGGAAGGCGCCAAGTCTGGTGAGTAAACTGCATGCACCAGCGGTTCCCAATCGGACGTCTCCACCAATTCCCGGGTCGCTCTTGTTCGATGTGGCGGTGCATTGTCATCAAGAAAAATTACTTTGTGGCGCCGATCGGCATATTCTGGACGTTTTCTGTGTATAGCGCTGTTCAAATCGGCCAGTTGTCGTTGGTAGCATGCACCGTCAACTGTTTCACCTGGTTTTAATAGCTCGTACCAAATCATACCACGCTGATCCCAGAAAACATACCGCATTGCTTTGCGGCCGAAGCGATTTGGTTTGGCCGTTGTTTTTGGCTTGTTGCCGGTGGACCATACGATCGTTTACGCTTGAAATTGGAGAAATACACCCATTTTTCGTCACCCGTAACGATTCGATGCAAAAAAGACTTCCTTTTGAACCGGGAGAGCAGCATTTCACAAGCGGTTTCACGATGTCTGCAAATCTTAGTTTAAAGGCACGAAATTCGACATTTTTAAGTGCGACAAAAATGCATTGTTGTATGAAACGTAACAAACAATGAACTGAGTATTGTTGACAGATGACAGACGAAAAAAACAATACATTTGGGAAGGTTTAAAAGTACTCCTAGCGTCATCTATGGACTAATAGCTGAATGTCTCATTTCATAGGTAGAAGGAAGCCAAATTAATGCGCTGGTATCAGGTTTCTCAGCCTAATAGCTTTTCTGAGGCGTTCGGCAAGTACAATAGTTTTTCATATAATTTTGATAAAATGGGCAGGAGTGATGTACGCCGATATGAGAATGCATTGTTCGTTAGTTTTTTTATTGTTAACGATGTTACAATGTATTTTTTTTTTTTTTGTGGTTTTTGTTTCTTTGTTTTGCTGGCGGGCTTATGCACTCTCTTCTTTTTTTTTTTTTTTGTTTTCATGCAAGAAAACGCCTAATACTGTGAACAAACTTGCACTTTATCATAACAAAATTCCGTGTACTATAAAACTGCATACTTGAAATTTCTCTAGAAATTCTGATAAAAACAAAATTTTTTTAGTTTTTTGCTTTTTTTTAAGTTTGCCGAAGACCGGCGCAAAAAAATTTTGTAAAAAATCAATGCAATTTTTGAGCGATTTCAAGCTAGCACAAAATTTAATGGACTATAAAACTGCATACCTGAAACTTCGCAAGAAATTCCGGTTAAAAAGTTTTTTGGCGAAAATTTGTTAGATTTTTTTAAAGTTTGACCGAGACCGCTTCAAAAAAATATTGTAAAAAATCAGCTACTTAGAACGAATAGTTTGTGTTTAACAAAATTCAGTGGACCATTAAACTACATATCTGAAATTTTTCTAGAAATTCTAATTAAAAAGTGTCAAACTTTTCTAAAAAATCTGACTAAAAATATGCAGTTTTGATGCAATTTTGTTCGATTATAGTAAATATGTTGGGTTTCATCACAGAAGGATCTATAGTTTCATCAAAAAATTATTAAAATCAAATAGCAAACAAATAAATTGTGAAAAATTGTCCACAAGTCCTAGTGCAATACTTATTTAACGTAGTGTACATATACAGAAAAATATTTGCATAATTTCACACAAGCGCACACATACATACGTACTAATACCAATCAAAGCGAAAACAATCGAAATTACCTCAAAATGCTGCATTGATTTTGTGAACTGTAAGAGCAGCTATTTTCCAACAACTACCACTGCTTGATACCACAAGCAAGATCAGTGCGAATTGCTGCAACTACGTTAACTCGCAGGCAGACAAGTAAATAAATGAAGCTGCAAGCAAATCAATTGAACTACACAACTGTTCACAAACAGCAGAAATGGCAACTATAGAAATGCCATTATTACATATCTACATACTCGTATATGGAAGCCCCACAGGCAATGAGGCCCATAAAATCGCGTTCCACTTACGCTAGGAACGCTCACTAAAATACCAACGCTGCCGGCTTTCTCAAATGGATGGTTAAAAATTTCTTAAATTGGTTGTTGTTGTTGCTGTTGTCAAAGGTACCTTATACATGCATACAGTTATATGCAACTGATAATAACTGGAACATTATTGCCTAGCCTCTTTATACCTCTTACCGCCTTCTCCAGCTGGTCTAGCCGAGTGGTACTTGCGGCAACCTCTGTGTTGCAACCAATAATTGCGCAAATATGTGCAATGAGCGCATTCAGGCAAGTATCTGGCAGAGATACGAGTACAAACAGTTGCGTGTATATGTAACACACATATGCAAGTATATATCGCACATCCATAACGGGTGCATGCGAATGTGTGTTGTAGTATTGGTAAAGGTGTTTGTATTGGCATTAGCAGCAGTGATGTGGCTTGGAGTGGCTTAACTGAAAATGCTAATTTCGCAATTTTGCAATAATTTTCACATTTTCCAAATACCACAAAGGGAAAGGGAAAAACTGCAGCACCAACTGAAATTGGCACTGTACGAAAATGTGCAAATAGGAAATGAAATGTTTGTAACTCTATAACGGAAGTTGACAAAATTAATGCTCACGCGAGCGCACCAAATTTCGTGAGCTGACAAACGCACACCATTACATAAATCTCGATATATCCACATTGCTACCCATCCACTTCCGCCAGCACTAAATCCTTCCGCTCTATTGAAAATGCCCGACGAGGCGCATTTTGTGGGATGGAGGGCGGTGCCAAGCGGGCGACAGATAGGAATGGCAAAAAAATTGATGCAATTAACTGTGTGTCATTAATTTACGTGCAGCAAAGCGGTGTAGTAGTAGTGTGTGCCAAAGCCATTGCCTAGGGACGAAGTGGTGCCGGTCGCATAGGGCTTAGGAGATTACTTATTACGAAATACGACGATTTAATGCAATTCATTGGCGCTAAGGGACAGAAACATTTTATTTGTTCGGTGTCGCACACAAATTTACAGTGCATAACAAAACTGTGTGTTTGAACTCTTTCTCAACAACAAATGAATAAAAACTAAAAAGGGACTACGACATGTTTTTTTCAAACTTAAATATTAAGCATTCAACTAATTAGTTTGGTAAAAATTTAAGATTTACCTGGAATTTATTAATTTTTTACCTGGAATTTTTCAATCCAGAAGCGGGGCTCTAATACTGAGTAATCCTGATATGATTGTATTGCAAGTCATTGCGCAAACGAATGTTAATGAGTATTTTTTATTGCTTCGTAATTTACCTCGATTTCATATCTTTCACAAACTATGATTGCTTGGAAGCATTATTTTTTCATAAAAGTAGCGTAACGAAGATTTTCAAGGAAGAATGCTTGATTTATGGATTTTAGCCATTGTCAAAATACTCTTGTGACACGGTGCATTGTCCTGATGAACCAGAATTGCTTTATTTTTCAAACTGGGTATTTTTTCACTTTTTTTTTTTCTTCTGCAGGTCTAAAAGGTTACAATAATATTCAGAATCTATTGTTTTACCAGTTTCCAAGTAATCCACAATCACAATTCCTTTCACATCCCATAAAACTGATGCCTTGAAGGATGAACTAAAGACCTTTCTGAACGATTTTTAGACACTTACTCGTATCGGCGATTTATGTGATAGCCAATTATGGTGATAGACCTAAGTCTGATGAATCGACGCACGAGACTCACTTTACCGCTCTAAATGTTGCTGAGAAAGTCGCATTCGAATGGGTTTCTGTTCCATTGTTGGGCATCCATGCGGCACCCATTGCGCACACAGCTTTCTGAAACCCAATACTTCAGTCAAAATATTACTTACACTACCCAATGAGTTGCTTAGAGCTTTTACTAAATCTCTTTCAGCCACTCGTATTTTTTCTACGATTTTTGGTACTGTTGCTGTTTTAAACCAAAAATTAAATTTTTTTTTTCAATAGAAGAAAATACTGTCGCACGTCGCTACTAAATGGCTTGCAAACAAAGGCCGAATTGGCAGATTGAAAAGAAACTTCGCGTATGAAGAGTGTACCAACATAACACCAAAAAGGTGTTGGCTAGTAGCTACGCCCTCTCTTATCGAACCGCAAAACTTATTGAACAACCTAGTATATGCGACTGCCACGCCCTCGGCATACGTAGCAACCTTACCTCTTCTCGCAAAAGCGGCTTCCCGACTAGTTGTTGAAATTTAATACGAAAGAAACTTTGAAACTCATGCGCGTCGTGAATCTCATAGCTTCAGCATAACTTAAAAAAATAGAAAATATTTGCGCTTTTTGATTACTTTATGTTACTTGTATTCATGCCTTGATTACAGCAACCAGGTATAACTGCTCATCTTCAAGCGCAAATTCTACCTCACCGCAATTTATGAATGGCGTATAGATTCAAATATAAACATTAACATAAGTTCGCGTTCGCATTCGCAGTCGCATTTGTGTGTCAGCACGCCATTCAGAGGCGTAGCGGATGTGCGCACATACTCTATCACAACAACAACAACAACTAATGGTGTAAGTAATGCCTCTTACGCTGTTCCTGGTATGTCATTATGGCACTCAGATCACACATTTGCTTAATATGTCTCTCAGCGCCCGAGCTCATTCACTCTTCCAGGAGCCAGTGACGTGTGGCAGTGATGTTACAAAATTGCACAAATACATACAAATCTGCAGACAATTTCATTTGTATGCCAACACATGCACGCTCGCTAGAAATATGTAAGGATTTGTGCGTATGCACGAAATTCCGTGCGTGTATGTGTTTGCGAATGCGCGCGTGGGTGACCTTTTTGTGTGTCGCTTGAAAAACATTTTACATGCAAGCGACGTATTTCGCTAAAGCGCACTTGCATTGAAGTTGCATGAATGCCTCGCTGCAATGCTATGTACCAACATGTCACGCTACAAAAATGGCAAATGGTGGTTGGTGGTTGGTGAATGGAGAATGGAAAATGATGGCTGGTTGCCGACAACTGACTTGGTTTCAACGCCAGTCTGGCGCTCGAAATTAAACGTAATTGGTTGGCATTACTTTTCACTTAAACATGGCCCAGCGGCGAAAATCTGTTGTAGCCAAGGCGACACTACACTCGCTCGCATGCAACTGCATTTGAAACAGCATCTGTGCCAGGCAGCTACGGAATTTCTGTCCTCGCCTCAAAGTGGACGCGCTGCTCACCATCGCCTCTCTACGACCAACGGATATTGCTGTTGCTCAGTCGGGCGCGCTGTGCATTCTGTAAGCTGCAGTCAGTGGTGGTGTCTTTCGCATTCATGCTTCATGATACTTTATCGCTGCTGTCGCTATCATTTCGCCGAGCTTTTTTCTCAATTTCATTTCAATATTATTTTCAATGTGATATCCGTGTGCGGAAAATTATTTTTCCCCACAATTTTTTTGTATGTACTCACACAACTGTTTACTTCTCTATCACACCCCCTCTCTCCCCCAATATGCAGTGGGCCACAGCTTAACGAAAATGGTAAGGACTAACTTAAAATTAAATACTGCCATATTTCAGAACACAGCTTATTTGATACAAATTATTGGTAGAGAATTTTAAAAATCACTTTTAGTACTAAAAATTTAACTATAGTTTTTTGCCATAAGAAAAGCCTGGATTCTGGTTGTTGGCATTGAATTAACCAACTTTTGGGTGACTTCTGGAGTCAGTTTCTGCCTTTTCACTAATGGGGTTCTCTTTGATTGAAATTTTTTAGCTTGCATTATGTTTTTTGTTTTTGTTTTTTGTTTTTGTCGGAGAGCTCCTAGTAACTTCACAGCCATGAAATTTCGTCAGCAACAAGCATTTGGCTTGCCGTGATATGTAGCCTAGAACATAGATTTTCAAATGCGAAATAACGTCAAACTTATGAGCATCGCCATAAAAGCAATTAGAAAATTTTGTTAAGAAAAGAGTTTTTAAACAAATTGACGTACATAAAAAAAAAAAAAATAATAAATAATTGGCGCGTACACTTCTGTTAGGTGTTTGGCCGAGCTCCTCCTCCTATTTGTGGTGTGCGTCTTGATGTTGTTCCACAAATGGAGGGACCTACAGTTTCAAGCCGACTCCGAACGGCAGATATTTTTATGAGGAGCTTTTTCATGGCAGATATACAATTCGGCTACGGCGGCCGCCAATTGACGCACATACAAATATAATATATTGATGCAAAAAAAAAATATAAAGAAGATTTACTTACACTCCACTCTTTGCTAAGGCGTTTCGCTTAAAAACTCCATATCCTCGGAGTATTTGAACTCACGCACTTTACTCGCAAACGAACTGTCGAAAACTTTTGAAATCGAAATTTCAAAAGGTCGACCACGAAGCGTCGAGAGATTTGGTAACTTATAAAACACTCAGGCTAAAAAATCGCTTGTATTCAAAGCTCTTGAGAGTAACGGGGCAGATAGTCAAGGAGAGAAAGAGATAGGATAGAATAGAGACAAGGCCAGAGATAGCTAGTCCTGTGCGAATTTTCCAGATTCTTTGGCGAATCTGAAAATATGATCCAGCTTGAGAGAACGAATTTTACTCATTCTCATGATATCGGAACCAAAAATTCTACGAATTGCTCTAGCAAATGCAGGACACTCGCAGAGAAAGTGCTCAGTGTTATCCGCTCAATTTTCAAATAGGTGTGAAAAATTGTTGCTGGCATGTTGCTCGGAGTGCTACTTTGCCATGAGATACATATGAAATTTCACGCATATTTCATGGTAATGCAATTGGATGCATTTTGATAGCATTTTCACGTGAAACGCGCTCTTAGTACTATACTTAACTGAGCCCACAAATTTTCACTCACTTTGATATCATGAAACGGTGCCTAATTAAATAGGGAGCCACGATTTTCCGACTACTACTTTATGTTTTAGATTATTATCGTTGGACAATCGGACCTTTCTGCTTACATCAAGATTCTCTTAATAATTTTGAAGAATATCAACTTACATACACACATTTTAGTTCATTATTCCTTCAATAAACACTAACACTCTTACAAGAATTGCGGGCATACAGCTGCAAATCATTGCTCTACCTCCGCCATAATTTGCAGTAGTTCTAAGGTTATCTTTATTAAGCTCTGTGTTCTTCTTTCACCAAACGTTACACATGCCGTCGGCGCCCAAAATGTTCAATTTACGCTCATCCAGAAGTCCGAGGTCTTACAAATATACTCCTTAGCGAACTTTGATCTGCACCCTTAGTTTTTTTAGCTTAATAAGGATCTACTTAAGAGCAACTCGGTCTTTAAAGTCGTGTCACTGCATGTTTTTTCCTAATTCCTGATGAATATCTACAGTGTACTCCAATCGCAGGTTCTGTCTTATTTTCCACTCGCTTTAGTGGTGTGTTGCATAATAGATGCAGTAAGGCTCAATTTTTTCCAACTTTTATGGGCCGATTAACCATTTTTACCCGAGCTTCAGTTTAAAGGTTAGGCTCTTCAAGGCGAATGTGCAGTCGGTACTGCTGTACAGTAGCTCAAACCCACTCAAAGTGAGAGATTGAGCGCCTCGCAGTCCAAGAAAAACCCGGGAAACTCGGGTTAAGCCGGAAGCAGCTGAAGGCGTTGTCCAGTAATCGAACGAGATGGCGCGTACGTGTTGTTGGTGTCCTATGTCCCGCTAAGGATTCAAGGAAACAACGCTGATGATGAACCATTTCCATAATGGTGTAGAAATAGTTCCTTTTGTTACACGGCTACCCATTTTTTTCAATGACGCACTGGTGACCACCTTTATTCATTACAGAAGTGTTGCCTTTTATGACAATACAGTCAAATAATAATAAAAATAGCTTTATTGAGTTTCAAAATATTCTCCTTAGAAGTCAAAGCACTCCTGCATTCTATTGAATAAATTTCGAAAGCACTTTTACCACTCAGAAGTGGAAACCTCCAAAATGAGCTGTTTAAAGGCTTCAACAGCTTTTTCTGGCGTTGAAAAATGTGAAAAAAACATTGCATTTTATTTTTGATGTCCGAGAAATAAAACAAAAATCCTTAGGTATTTTTCTTAGTTTAGAATATTTTCCGATTTAAATTTCACATCGTGTACTACATCAAATAAGCTGTGGCCCACTGTACATTTCATTGTGCAGCTTAAAGCTGCACTTTTATGGTCATGCCACAACCGCAACAACAACTACATGCATACATGCATACAAGTATGCGCTTTCGTTATTCAACCCCTGCTGCTAATTTTTGTGATCGCACTGCGCCAGTGGCAAGGAGTTGCCACCACACAATGCATGCACCCATACATACATACTTATATGCATACACGAGTTATCCTACTAGACGTCGTTGTAGTTGCACTTTCAATAGCTTTGTTGGCAGTTCACTGTCAGCAGCCTTAAATGAAATCATTAGTGTTCATATTTAAAGGTTTATGAAAGTTTTATTTCGTCGCCGCCAAGCTGTCGTGCATGTTGCTCATATTTGTTTAATATTCATACGCATGGTAGTAAAAAACATTTGGTGCCGACTTCACAAAATCACTACATACTCGCCATGTGTCTCACACGTACATACTTGCACACATACATGCATGCAAAGTCACGTACTGGTTGAAGGCGAAGCGAGATTGTGAAAAATTATTTGCATAAATTTAATTGCGCGTTCTTCTAGAGCGCAGATTTTCTTAACTGAATACTATGCACTTACAATAAATGTTTACTATGCACTTAAATTTAAAATTACTTTTAAGGCTGGTTAAGCAAATCGTTTCTGAAATGTTTCGGAAGTGTGGTGCCTACCCGCAACTGCATTCGGAAGAAGTTTGAACTTCTTGTGACCGAAATTTGTTTGAATTGCAAAACTATTTTAAGTTGTATGAGTGCGAGTGTAAGTGTATTGGGGATTATTCAGCTCTTTCGAGGTTTCTTAAAAACTTCTGCATTTCCGTTACAACTCTGTGGTTGATAAGGGGGGTGATGTACGCATATACTCGTATTAGTCGTACATAAAGTTCTCAACTTTGGTTCATGGATGAAATTAACATAGTTAGGATTTTTCGAGGAAGATGCGTCGTCAGGAATAGGGAAGTGATCGGCAGATATCAACTACATTGTAGCCTTTTTGTCATCGAATTGCAAAAACAAAAAGTGCGAGTAGCGTAGTACATATAACAAAGGTGAAACTTTCAGGGCAGACAAAGAGAGAGGGAGATACCCGAGAGAGAATGAAAGGGAGAGAGAGAGAAAGAATATATCTAAATAAATTCACAACATTTGCAGAGAATGCAAATATACAAAATTTACAAAAAACTGAGAAGGGTCGACCAGTGTAGGTAAACGCCGGACACAAACCGTGGCAACAACGCGCACTACTCCGAGCGCTTATCACCTGCACAAACGCAGCGATGCCAGGACCGCAGCAATGGCACAAATTACCGCAGGGCAATACCAATAAATCCGACGCCAGAATGGATATAGTACGCACAAGCACTATACAGGAAACGGAAATAGGCGTCAAAAAGTAGGCACCCAAAAAACGCCCCAAACAGTAGGCACCAAGGAAATACAACGCCAAAAAGTAGGCACCAAAAATATATTTCCTACAAGTTAGCTCTCTCTCTCCTTTTCCTCCACGTTATATCTTTTTTCTCTAACGCGGATCGAATACGCCCAAAACGTTGCATGGCCTTGAAATTTTACTCTCCATTCTCGCTCATCCATCGATGCCTCAGAAGTTTCACTTCGAAAATCCATTCAGTTTTCGTCTTACAAATAGGGGGCTGGTTTGACTCAGAACGAGCGGCTGTGCATGGAAGAAGGAAAACTTTGCTTTTTTTCTGTCTGTAAAAAACTTGTCCAGCTTATTTTCATAAATCTCTCTTGAGGCCTGTTTTGTATCAGTAAGATAAGTGATAATGTTCTTCTTCCAATTTATGGTGTGCGTCTTGATATTGTAGCACAAATAGAGAAACCTTCAATTTGAAGATGACTTCGAACGACAGATATTTTTTATGAGGACCTTTTTTTCATGGCAGAAATGCAGATTTGGGATAAACTGCCGAGGGGCGACCGCTATTAGAATAAACTTTTTCTATCACTTCTTCTATTTCATGCACGGAGACTCGAACCTACACACTTCGCAACGGCAGTCACACCACGCACCCATTCGGCTACGGTCGCCGAGCTGTAGTTTGTTACAGTTCGTTAACAGTTTAAGCGGTCTGGTGGTTTATGAAATTGTTAATCTGTTGTGCTTATGAACTACTTCCATGGTGTTGTGTTTCATACGAACTCTTTTCACTCGCCAATTTCAGTCACTTATGTCCCATGGGCTTTTCATTGTGGTCGGTTTTTGACAGTAGTGGTCCGAATTCAGCAAAACGCTCTCGGCCGTCAATTCGAACCTGCCTGTCGCTTTGGTTGGCCCATGCCGAAAATTGGTTATAATCTTTCTGAGCTGATTTTTCGCTCGTATGTAACCAATTTTCCATCGCCAGTTATTATCAGCTTCAAAAATGAGCAAAGAATTGAAAGAAAATTGAAGAAAGAATACATCAATTCGGTCCCATAAAATGAGCTTCTTCTTGAAACCAGCCATATGCGAGTGCCCTCAAATTGTTTTCTGGTTAGTCTTTAGTTTCTAGGCAAACGAATAAATGTCCGGTTCGATTTCCTGCTTTTCATCTATGTTTTTATCTTTCTATCGCATTTTCGACGATTGCCTCTCATCTCTGACGCCCTTATTATCAGAAAAGAATCGTTGGAACAACCTCTGCACTATTGTATTCAATATTATATTGGGTTCATAAACAGCAAATATTTCCCTAGTCGCGCTCCGACCTTTCGGTGCTGATGGTGCTACTAAAGCTAGTTTGAGATTTTATGTTTTTCATCACAGACACGCCCACTTTAAGAGGATCTCCAAAGACACCAAACTACAATTCGTAAGCAACTGTTGTTGCTAAAACTCTAATTAAAATTCGATTAAAATCCGAATTTCTTCTACTAAATGATCAAAGAAATAATTCTCCCCTCCCTTTTTTCATGTATTAGAAAAAATATTGGGTCTTAAGTCAGCCGAAATCTTGTGTACTTAAGTCAGTATACGAGACTGAAATTTACAACCGTGAGCCGTGAGCAAATTTACAGTGAGCTGATGCTTCTTCTCTATTTGGTTAGGTCTCTTTCTTTTTTTTTTTGAATAATAGTAAAGTGAAATTTGAGCGTAGGCTCAAATGATCAACAGTCGTAGTGCTACTCAGAAGCAAATCATGGTTACGGCGAGCACATAAATCTCGTGAATATGTAAAGCCATCCGCTTGGCCATCACCAACTTCGACTACTGAACGAAATACCCAATTCCAAGATTCTAGATTCGTTAGCTGTGATAGTCGTTGGTCGAAGTGCCAGGCAAAGCATACGGCGCTTTTTCAATAGAGTTTATAGGCATCCACGGAAACCTCATGTTTTCATTTTCATTTTCAAAATTGGTTGCTGCTGTACAATTATTCTTAAATTGAAATTCCATTAGTAAAAAAAATATTTAACTCAAAACAGTTAAGACCAAATTAGGTCGACGGCAATACTGTTCCCTGAACTTTGTAAAAGCAAATGCGGCCTTAAGAAGTAAACAAACAAACCTAACTTTGATGATTTGCTGTGGAAGTATAGAAAGAGAAAAAGGATTTCTTTTCAGAGGATTGAACGTTCAAAACATATTGAAGTGAAAAAGAAATTTTTTTGAAACCGTACGAAATATTACATTGAAGTAAAATGCCATGAAAACGCTCCTCATAAAAACTATTAGCCATTCGGAGTCGGCTTGAAACTGTAAGTCCCTCCATTTGTGGAACAACATCAAGACGCACACCACGAACACCTTACAGAAGTGTAGGCGCCAATTATTTATTTATTTCTAAAATAGGTTTTTTCAAAATTCTTGATTAGTAAATAGTGTGTGAGCTTAGACATTTCAGGATCCCAAAAAAACCTAACAAGCTGCTAGAGGCAAGTACTACATTAAATATAAATCTTACGCCTTTTCAAACACTAGATTTGCAATACTAAAACCCAGCTTTGTGTCCTTTAAAGTACCGAAATCAGTGACGTAGTCAATTTCTTGCAATATTGTCATCACAACCGTTACTTTTTCCTTACAACATGCAAGAATGCTTCATTTATTTTCACACGCTACTTAACAGCAACCGACTACTGCCTGCAATTCCTCCGAGCAGATAGACATTTACGAGCACACCAAACAGCAAACTTTCCTTCGCAAATGTAGAGATAATGGCGATGTCGCAGGGTAATAAAAAAATGACGAACTATGTACTGAAGAAAAGTGGCCGCTGTGTGCTCTCGTACTGCTTCAACAGTTAAAGCACAATAAATCCCTTAAGACGACAATCTTCAGTAAAAGCAGTTGCGCACCCAACACTTAAACTGACAACCGACACGAGATGTCGACGTGACAGAAATAGAATACCCTACTGCCATGAGCAGCTTATGGCCAGCTGCAAATGCAAGCATACAACCGAGCAGGCGTGCATCTAACAGTAGCACCCGAGACAACTACATACATATACATTTGTGTTCACAATAATAGCAGCTTGATCAAAAAGTTTCCAGAATATATCCAGAAAATTCAAAGTTTAATCCTCAAAAGTGATATTTTCGTCTTCGAAGTACTCCACATCAACTGCAACGCACTTATGCCAGCGTTTTATTCAGCTCTCGAAACATTTGTGGGACTCTATTTTCAGAGCCAATTTCAATTTCTTCATTACTTCCTTTCGGCTGTTAAAACGCCAATCTGGTTAACCGTAGTAGTTTTCTGACTTCATCAAATAGAAGAAAATGGCAGGAAGCCATATCGATTAAATTCGATAGCCATTGGATGGTATTCGTTTCGCTCTTGGTAAAAAATTCAGGGATAATGATGGCACTGTACGACGGTGCAAAATCCCCGAGCCGCTTTGCCACAAATCTTTCTTTTTTGGCAAATTGCTTAACGTAAACGTCTCATAACGCTGAAGAGATAGTCCTTATTAATTGACCCAAAATGACGCAGCAAAAAACGTGCATCTACCTACGCAAAGAATGTTCGACATCGAAAAGCTGCAATCACAACAGACAGCCAGAAGATTCGCCACTCGACTCTCACTCCTGCTCTCGGAGAGCACTGCCCAACACACCGGCATACGCGAGCAATGGAGCAACATTTCTCGTTCCCTACGTACCGCCGCCGAAGAAGAAATCGGATTCCGGCGAGCCCGAAAAAACAATTGGTACGACGAGGAGTGTCATGCTGCCACAGAAAGAAAAGATGCCGCCTATAGAGCCACGCTGCGATCGGGCGCAACGCGAGCCATGTGGGATCGCTACAGAGAGCTGAAAAAGGAAGAGAGACGTATTATCCGACAGAAGAAACGAGAGGCCGAAATACGTGAGTGCGAGGAGCTTGAGATGCTGGCCAATAGGAACAACGCCCGAAAATTCTACCAGAAAGTTCGGCGGCTTACAGAAGGTTTTAAGACCGGGGCGTTTTCCTGTAAGAACAAAGACGGCGATCTGGTGACTGACGTACAGAGCAATCTTAAATTATGGAGGGAACACTTCTCGAACCTGTTAAACAATGACAGCTGCGCATGTCATAGAGAATGTGAAGATCCCGATACCCCAATCGATGACGACGGAATTGTAGTTCCGTTACCCGATCATGACGAGGTGAGAATAGCGATAACGCGCCTAAAGAACAACAAAGCCGCGGGCGCCGACGGACTCCCGGCTGAGCTATTCAAACATGGCGGCGAGGAGCTGGTAAGGTGCATGCATCAGCTCCTGTGCAAAATATGGTCGGATGAAAGCATGCCTGCCGATTGGAATTTAAGTGTGCTCTGCCCAATCCATAAGAAGGGCGATCCTGCAATTTGTGCCAATTACCGCGGGATTAGTCTTCTAAATATCGCCTATAAGGTTCTAGCGAGCGTATTGTGTGAAAGGCTGAAGCCCACCGTCAACCAACTGATTGGACCTTATCAGTGTGGCTTCAGACCTGGAAAGTCTACCATCGACCAAATATTCTCAATACGCCAAATCTTGGAAAAGACCCACGAAAGGAGAATCGACACACACCATCTTTTTGTCGACTTCAAAGCTGCATTCGACAGTACAGAAAGGAGTTACCTGTATGCCGCTATGTCTGAATTTGGTATCCCCGCAAAACTAATACGGCTATGTAAGATGACGTTGCCCAACACCAGCAGCGCCGTCAGAATTGGGAAGGACCTCTCCGAGCCGTTTGATACCAAACGAGGTCTCAGACAGGGTGACTCGCTGTCGTGTGACTTCTTTAACCTGATGTTGGAGAGCATCGTACGAGCCGCAGAACTTAATCGCTCAGGCACAATATTTTATAAGAGCGTACAATTGTTGGCGTATGCCGATGATATCGATATCATCGGCCTTAACAACCGCGCTGTTAGTTCTGCCTTCTCCAAACTGGATAAAGAGGCAAAGCGAATGGGTCTGGTGGTGAACGAGGACAAAACGAAGTACCTCCTGTCTTCAAACAAACAGTCGGCGCACTCGCGTATCGGCACCCACGTCACTGTAGACAGTTATAATTTTGAGGTTGTAAAAGACTTCGTGTATTTGGGAACCAGCATTAACACCTATAACAATGTCAGCCTTGAAATCCAACGTAGAATCTCTCTTGCCAACAAGTGCTACTTTGGACTAAGTAGGCAACTGAGCAGTAAAGTCCTCTCTCGACGAACAAAACTAACACTCTACAAGACTCTCATCATGCCCGTCCTGACGTATGGCGCAGAAGCTTGGACGATGACAACATCCGATGAAGCGACGCTTGGAGTGTTCGAGAGAAAGATTCTGCGTAAGATTTTTGGACCTTTGCACGTTGGCAACGGCGAATATCGCAGACGATGGAACGATGAGCTGTATGAGCTTTACGACGACATAGACATAGCGCAGCGAATAAAGATCCAGCGGCTACGTTGGCTGGGTCATGTCGTCCGAATGGATACAAACGCTCCGGCTTTGAAAGTATTCGATGCGGTACCAGCTGGTGGTAGCAGAGGAAGAGGAAGGCCTCCTCTGCGTTGGAAAGATCAGGTGGAGAAGGACTTGGCTTCACTTGGTGTGTCCAATTGGCGCCGGTTAGCACGAGAAAGAAACGACTGGCGCGCTTTATTAAGCTCGGCCAAAATCGCGTAAGCGGTTATCGCGCCAATTAAGAAGAAGAAGAAAATGACGCAGTTTTTTTTGTTCCTCATTCACACCTGATGCCTGGATTGCGTTTCGTACTCATACACCCACGTCTCATTGTTAGTTGTAAGGGAATAGTGGGATACACTGTAACATCTCATCTCTAGCAATGATGCGTTTGATGAATTTTTTGATTGAATTCAGCGTTGGAAGTCATGTATTTGGTGATATATACTCGGTCTCTTTTGTTGCATGAAATTTAGGTCCTTTGGGGCCAATTTTACACGTCGCAACTCCAAAACAGTAACTGCTATTTCCTGGACAGATCCATAAGATATGTTCAAATCCTCTGTCAGCTCTCTGAATGCTAACTTTCAGTTATTGATCAACTTTTCTATCACTTTATTGATGTCTTAATCAGTTTTCGGTGTGGACGGCCTGGCACTGTGTTTGTCATCCTCGATAGCTTCACGATTTCCTTCTGAAGCTTTCATGTCCACGGCTGTTAATATTTGTAGGAATGTTAATGAAAGTCATGGCAACCAAGCAAAAATACACAGAACAGAACTCAAATCAGTTAACTTTGGGCGTAACCTGACGGTTTTTCCTAGAACTTGTTGACCAAAGTGGTATTGCAAAGTTTTGCATATTTATTTATTTTTCATATTTTTTTTTTTAAGAATCTGTTTCATACTGCAAGAGAAATCTTTTCACGCAATATTTGAATTTGTAGAAAAATTCTAGATATGTAGTTTTATCGCCCTTTTTAATTGTCAATAATATAATGCCAGACCTGTTGTTACGGCAGTCGCCGTAGCCGAATGGGTTGGTACATGACTACCATTCAGCATTGCGCAGATTCGAGTATTCGTGCATGACCATCAAAGAATATAAACAGTTCTTTCTAATAGCGGCCGTCCCTCGGCAGGCAATGGCAAACCTACGAGTGTATTTCCGCCATGAAAAAGCTTCTCATAAAAAACATTTACCGTCTGGAGTCGGCTTAAAAAACACTCCATTTCTTGAACAATATTACAACGCTCACCAGAAATAGTGTCTGCAACGACAACCAAGCTGCACTCATGGCCTTAGACAGCCCCCCAACCACTTCAAGGGTAGTCGAGTCCTGTAAATCCAGGCTGAACTATGTCGGTAGACATAATAGCTTGATGCTAACATGGATCACGGGACACGTGGATATCGCAGGTAACGAGATCTCTGACTCTTTGGCCAGAATGGGCTCTGAGGCCAACTTCCTTGGCTCGGAGCCCATTCTGCCACTCCCTTATGCCGCCATCAAAGCCACGGTTAGCAAACGGATTACACTAACCCACAAGCGAGCATGGCAGGTTGAGAGAGGCTGCAGATGGACAAAACTAATGTTGCCTGTCACTAAGTAGAAGGAACTGTAGGCAGCTGGTTGGACTGATGACGGGCCACTTTCTATAGGCAAAGCACATGGAAAAGATAGGCATCTCAGACAGTGCACTCTGCCCAGCATGTGGAGAGGAGGATGAGGCAGCGGACCACTTTCTGTTCGTCTTCCCCGCCTTCGCTCGAATCAGCCTTGATGTCTTTGGCATTGATGTGTTAAGAAGCGATCACCTTGGCTCCTTGGCACCACAAGATCTACCCAGATTTCTTCGGAGATCGAGTAGATTTATTAAAAATTAAAAAGAGAATCCGAGTGCAGTACAATGGACTTGCTAGTCTGTCCCGGCAAAAAAAAATCAGAAATAGGAGGAGGCTCTCGGCCAAACACCTAACAGAAGTGTAGGCGCTAATTACTTTTTTTTATTATGCCAGACTAAAGTGGCTCAAAATACGCGCTGATTTTTGATATTTTCTTCTTTTTCTTGTTGAAGGAATAATCTGAAGAAAATGCAAAAAACCGCCTGCAAAAAAAAAATTATGAAAAATCAACGCCATTCTTGAGCCACATGAAAGATAAACTTTATTACAGCAAAATTTAATGGGCTATGGAGCTACGTACTCGAAATTTCTCTTATAACTCGGATTAAAAAGTTATGTTTTTTAAATTTTGTACGAAATTAAAAATTTTAACATTATGCTAAGTTTAATGGTTTTTGTTTTATTAATTAATCATAAATTCTGTTTTTGATAATTTTTTTAATTAATAAAAAAATAATTTGAGTGATGGAAATCTTTTGCCCATCTCGCGCACCGTAAACTTTTTTACTTAATAAAAAAAATATTTTGATTGGTGGAAATCGTTTGCCCTTATCGCGCTCCATTGATTGGCTGTTGGTATACTTCAGCTCTCTAAATCGCAAATGTCAAATATGATTAACGTACGGCGCCATTTGCAAATACTGTAAGAGAGGGTGATAAATTTTGCGCCACTTTATAAAACATATATTTTTATAAGGAAATAAAAATAAATACATAAAAAGTAAAGAAATTGTCAAAACTTCGTACTATGTGCACTGCTATTATTGTGAACACGAGTGTATATATACATACATCCATCTGTATGTACATATCTGCACACAGCTTTGTCCATTCGTGCAGGACATTTCCGTCACATACATTTCTTAGACAATTTCCTCTTCTCCAACTCCATCTCGAGCTCCATTTCCATCTCGCGCGAACGAAGCCGTATGTTTTGCTTCAGTGCATCGCAGTGAATATCGTCACGCAAGAGTTGAACAATTCACCATTTGTGGCAACGAAGTAACACTCATACAGTGCCAGTTTTATACTTTTCGACGAGCACAGCTTTCTACTTACTTGCCATTTCCTGGCGATGTTGAGCGCAGCATTAAACTGCTGTTTGTTGCCTAACACAGAGTTTGTTGGTTCCGGTAAGAGAACTTATCCGCACCTTGCTATCAGCCATCATCTCGTATAGTATCTGCCGCCGCTTTCGTGCCATGTGTCAGTTAAGCGGCATCTCTCGACATTTTATAATCTTTTAGTGTACGATAAATGCTTTTGTTTCTTGCTGCGTTTACTTTTACGTTTTTGTTTTTTTACATTTATTGCCATTTTAATACAATGTTGAAGGCAAAAAAAGGCAATAAAATATGTTTTTATGACTTCTTTGCGATTCTCGCGTGCACGCAATGAGACATTGATAACAGTAATGATTTGCTGTACGCCTCACTGCCCCTGAAGTGATGGTGAACGAAGCCGTAAGGACACTTGGCTTAGAAGCAGTAAGGACACTTGGGTGGTAGGAGTGCTTTTATTGCCAATTTTAAGTCACTTACCTAAAGATTTTGAATGCTCTTGGATTAATTTATTTTAAGTCATTGCAAATTTTTTTATTACACATTTCTGTCGGCTTTTATATCTTTTTCAAGGCTTTACAATTACATTATTGAGATTTCTTAAAGTCATAAGGAGTTAAAGTAAACTATTTTTTATAGGCTTTTAATTGCTAAGGTCCATGTAGAAATGGTTGTCAAAAGCACAAATTCTTGGTTATGATATGAGCTGACGTCTGTTCCGCAGTTAAGAACTTAATATTTTTTGCTAAAAGTTACTTCAGGATTATCATACACATCTATTGCCAATGTAGGAAATCGAGATGAGTCACACGGAGAATGGCGCCGGAAAATTTTACCAAAAAGTGAAGTGTTTGTCATAAGGTTTGAAGACCGGGGCGTTATCCTGTTGGGACGAAAATGGTGATCTAGTCACGGATTCGTAAGGTGAGCAGAGATTGTGGAGGGAACTTTTCTCCAAGTTCTTGGCAGGCGCAGAACACAATAATCCTGCCTCCGGAGCTGATATCCCGCAATTCCCCATCAGGGATGATGGAGTGCCGACCCTGCCCCCGGGGTACACTGCAAGCAGCACTAGAGTGCCGCTTTGATACCATAATGAAGATCACTACCTGCGAAAAATTGCAAAACTTAAAGGAAGAAAAACATCTACAGTCATCCATTGCTGTTGATGTAGTGGAGAAGAGAAACGGAGTCTAGTAGGGAACCTCAAGTGTCTAGCCGCCAGACCCGGACATTTCCACAGAAGTGAGAGTTACAATGTAACGACTTAAAAACAACAAGTGCCGGAGCTAACAGCCTGCCTGGCGAGCTGTTTAAAACTGGGGGAGATTAGTTGCGAGCATACATCAACGGTGATTGAGACTCAGCACCCTTTGTCCTATCCTAAAGAACCACTTTGTTCTATCCTATCCATGAACTGCGCCAACTATCGAGAGATAGGCCTTATCTCTATCGCATATAAAATTCTTTTCTGCCTGCTATGTGCTAAACTAAAACTGTGCTGTGCAGAATGACCTTGAGCAGCACACAAAGCTCCGTCAAGATAGGAAAGAACCTCTCCGACTCCTTTTGTAACCGTTCGAGCTTTGAGACAACGTGACCCATTGTCACGTGATCTCTTCAACTTTGTTATGGATAGTGTGGTTTTCAGGGCGAGGATAGAGCGAAACGGAACTTTTTTCTATACAACTGTCCCGCACCTTGCGTATGCTGATGATATCAACATCATCGGTCATGCCAAGCAGGATGTCGCCGCGCTTTTAGGGCTATTGAAAAGGAGGTTGCACGATTGGGTCTGGCGGCAAACGAGGGTAAAACCAAGTTTATGCTGGCGTCCTGTAAAAAGTCGCAGCGTCTTCAACCACAAATCGAAGTTAACAACTATAAACTTGACGTATCTTGATTGCGCTATTGCCAGCAATAACGAAATCAAGCGAGGGATAACATTTGCCAACAGGTGCTACTTTGGGCTAAGTGCACAATGGAGTAGTAAAACCCTCTCTCGACGAACAAAAACAATACTCCATATCACGCGCATCATCCCAATGGTTCTATAGCGCTGAAAACTGGACAATCAAACAATCAGATGCAGCCGCTCTTGAAGTTTTCGACAGGTGGCTGGGTCATGTCGTCTATTTGATTTGTCACTCAATTACTAAAATTTGTTTCGGTACTTCAACCATTTCTCCTGCCTATCTAAGTATGCATAAATTACCACATGTCTCTATTGAACTAAGTGAGCTATATGAACTCTTTCTAAAATATGATTTTAGTTTTGCTTTGACTATCAATTAACTAATCGTTCGAAAAGTGCTTTACAAACTGTTTAAGGTACAAGGACAGCCATTATTCGAGATGTCAAATAGAAGAAAAAGTAAGCGCAAGCAAAATATAAACTAAAAAAAATTGATTTTTTTTATTCAATGCATAATCGTTCTCAACTTCCATATACTTATTCCAACGATCCTCTAATAATTGATACCACTTCTGTAATATTTTTTAATATCGGGTGTTTTTAGCTGCATGAGAACTATCGATAATTATGGTTGGACAGTTGAAAATGGCAAACTGTGTTAAAATTTCTGTTCAGTAAGGCAGTAAGGTTTGGCAAATCACGTTTAACACCAGAACAACGCTTCCTTCTTCTTTTACTTAATTGGCGCGATAACCGCTTACGCGAATTCTTTCTCGTGCTAACCGTCTCCAATTGGACACACCAAGTGAAGCCAAGTCCTTCTCCACCTGATCTTTCCAACGCAGAGGAGGCCTTCCTTTTCCTCTACTACCACCAGCTGGTACCGCATCGAGTACTTTCAGAGCCAGAACGTTTGTATCCGTTCGGACAAAATGACCCAGCCAACCTAGCCGCTGGATCTTTATTCGCTGCGCTATGTCTATGTCGTCGTAAAGCTCATACAGCTCATCGTTCCATCGCCTACGATATTCGCCGTTGCCAACGTGCAAAGGTCCAAAAATCTTACGCAGAATCTTTCTCTCAAAACACTCCAAGCAACGCTTCATCGGATGTTGTCGTCGTCTACGCTTCTGCGCTATACATTAGGATGGGCATGATGAGAGTGTAAGTTTTGTTCATCGAGAGAGGACTTTACTACTCAATTGCCTACTTAGTCCAAAGTAGCACTTGTTGGCAAGAAAGATTCTACGTTCAACGCTTCCAACTTGTGGAAATTTGCTTTGAAAAAAAAATTAAATAAATAAATAACATTGTCCGCGAAATGCATAGAGGGAAGTGTTGAAGAAACCACGAAATGTCGATTCGTCGTCGTTCTCAACTTTCTGGTCTTCTACCTTCGACTACGTGGAAAATTTACGGGTCTATGAAATAAAGCTCATGCATGAATAAGCCAAACGATCACTGTTTACGTTGAATTTTTGCTGATTGGGTTCACTTAGATTTGAACTCACACAGATTTATTAGAAAAAGTAGTAAAATTGGGCTGATCGAATGGACCATAAAACTCGTAGCCGAGGCGGTCATATGTCTGATATCATAGTCAAAAAATAAATTCCATGAAATCATCAACCTTAAAAACCATTCCAACAATATTTCTGTTTTGTATTTTCATTTTAAGTTCTCAAACTCTTAAAAAAATATATATGACTTTTATGTTTTGGCATTTGTTATTCACAAATTCCTCCGCCAAATACTTGTTTGAAAGGCTTTCATAGTTCGAGCTCTGACCGTGCCCGAATGCACCTCCCAAGAAATGTTAACACTTGTAGTATGGCTATTCTCTGACTGTTAAAATAACATTTTCTGCTGGCCTAGCGAGAATGGGTTAACTCCGCTCTGAAAGTAAGTATCATAGTTAATGCGTTTTCAGCGACAACAACATTTAAGCACAAATTGCATTAACGCTTGGTGGAAGTAGGCTGCTAATATCATATATACAGCGATAAAAAAAAGTTATACTACTCCGGCTTTCAGTATAATAACAGATTCATCAGCATCAAACTAATCAATAAAAGTATCTGCTTTATTTCTTTTTTTACTTTCATTTGTGTTCATTGCTCGAAGCTCTTTATTTTCTATAGCATCCATTAAAATTATCTCAATTTGTTAAGAGCTCAAAAAAATTTGCGTTTTATCAATATTGGTTGGAGTAGTTTATTAATTCATTGCATTTGCATATCCAAAGTTTTTTTATTTAAATTCTTCCCGCCATTGTTTGTTTATAAATGAATACACGAGCGCGCCAAAATAATTTTGCCGCATGCTTGCCCCACCAAGTTGCGCCAGGAGTGTTGAGTGAGCGTATTTTGGATTCATAAATATTTTTGCTTTTCATTAATATCTACCTGACTGCAACGATTATAAATAAATTCATTTTTTTCATTTTCACTTCACTTTTTTCTATTCTCCTCTCGCTGATTCCTTATTTGTTTCCGTTGACCATTCTAGTCGCAAGTGCTTGTCACTCTTCATACAAGCCATGGCATTTTATGAAGATTAAGTATATTTGCACTTTCGCCAGGTTTTATTGTTTTCGACATCATTTAAAAGCGCATATATTAAAAAAATTTAAACAAAAATCCAGCAAGGATAGTATTTCGATAGCCACTATATGACAGGCAGGTGGATGGCGGATTAGAAAGTGAGCGAGTGGATGCGATAAGAAATGAGCGTAAGACCGCTAAACAAAATTCTAAATCTATTGTTTTCAGCTGCACTGGGACCCCGTGCCTATTTTATTCTATTTTTTATTTATGTTAATAAAAAATATTTCGACTTTCACCCATTTTCAATTTTTTCTCCATTTCTCATATATTTAATATGCTGTGTTCGTGGAAAATTTCCAAGAAATAAGAAAAAACGCAGCAGCACCTTCTGTGACATGCATGCAAATAAGGTTAGCACGGAGATAAATAAAAACTATTGTAATTCAGAAGCGACTAGAATAAAAATAGTATATTCCAAACCATACACACACACACAAATCTGTAAAGTACACTATTTTCTTAAAAGTGTTTTGTAAAGTATAAACTCACCAAGCCATTGTGATGCACCACTCAAATATTCCTCGTGGGTTACCGTGCTTGCATGTACAGCAATCACTCTTTAAATAACTAGTCGTGAACTAGTTCATGCCAAACTAATTTCAAAGTAGTCTCTTAGTAACCGTTCCTTTTTTGTTAATATTTTGCATGCTTGCAAATGCCTAAACTCCTAAAATAACTAGTTGTGAACTAGTTCATGACAAACTAGTTTCAAAGTAGGCTCTTCCTAACCTTTTTTTTAGTTAATTTTTTGCTTACTTGCAAATGCAACAATGACTCCTGTAATAATAAATTGTGAACTAGTTCGTGACAAACTAGTTTAAAAGTAGTCTCTTCCTAACCATTGTTGTTTTTTTTTTGGTTAATATTTTGCATGCTTGCAAGTCCAACATTCACTCCTAAAATGGCTAGTTGTGAGTTAGTGCAGGGCAACCTAATTTCAAAGTAGTTTCTTCGTAAACGTCCTTTGTTTTGTAAACAGCGTGCAAGTAAAACAATTACACCTAAACTAACTAGTTGTGAACTAGTTCATGACAAACTAGTTTCAAAGTAGTCTCTTCGTAACCTTTGTTTTTTTTTTGTTAATATTTTGCATGCTTGACTAGTTGTGAACTAGTTCATGACAAATTTGTTTGAATGTACTGAAAAAAGAACAAATAAAGTTCGTAAGTGATATGCTTAAAATTTATGTACCAAATTTTTCGATAAAATTATCAAAGTACAGCTCATCAAACGTAGAGTTGCAAGACGCAAAATATAAAAGGTAACCCTTGCAGTACAATAAGATATTACATAAAATGGAATAGACTGTGAACTAGGAAATCGTTTATATCTCGACATCGCTTCGTTACCATTAATGTCTTATATAAGGCCTTTGCAGACTTTTTTAAGCGATTTCCTAGCCCAACAGCCTTCTGCTAACTTTTTTACATTCAACAATGTCCAGACACTGCAAAGCAACCACATAAAATGTGTTGAGGCATCTCTTCAGCTATTAGAAAAAATATTAGTTTATATTAGTTTCAAAACACTGGTAAGCAGAAGGTTGATATTCACTTTATTTTTAGTATTATTTTCTTCTACATAAAATTCGTGCTATAATATTCCGCTCTGGAATCTCCGGCAGTTGGCAACTTTAAATATTCGTTGCTCTAGAACTAACTATGGGTTTAATGCTCCTATCAAAGGGCATACGCTGAATTAAATTTCTTTATTTTCTGATTTCTCTGCGTAATCACTCTTTTGAAATTCTTTAAGTAAAGGTAACCCATACACCTAAATAGTCTCCAATTTCTCTCTATGACGGTCAAATTTGAACTGGCAAGTATCATAAAAATCCAATTGGTCATCAAACAAAATCGAGCTAGCGCTCATAAAATGCACCCAGTATATACGCTGTATACATACAAAAATAAATAAGATATACATCCACTGCAATTTAAAGCCATTCTCTTGTTTTTATGGCATATTTCAATGCGGCCAATTGACTGCCAAATTTACGTTTCGCCTTTACCGCTCGAAGCTTTTTTCACTTGCCACCCGTGAGCGAAAAGAAATTGCATGCCACCAAAACTTGCACAATACGAGTTTGTTTTTATAAATTTTTTCCTCTCGAAAATATCCTTTGTGGCCTTCAACACAGTTCGTTTGCTGCACAATTGACCAAAGAAAATTGTGTGCATGTAATTTAATACAAAAACAAATGTGAATGAAAGTATTTTTTTAATAATCGTAAATTACTTACGTACATATACAGATATACTTTACACTTTTAACAGTTCAATGAGAGATGCATTAATAAAATTAAACAAAACTTGGTTTTCTCTACTTTAAACTCTTCAAATGGGTATAAATATTAAACCAAAAAATAAATAAAAATAAAAAAGAAAATAAAAATAAAAATCCAAATAAAAATAAAAAAATTCAACTTAATAAGTATTCTTCCTCTCGATAGTAGCAATCATTCGAACGAGTTTCGCCTGCTATTCTGTGTACAATGGCAAACCTCCGAGAGTATTTTTGCCATGAAAAAGCTTCTCATAAAAAATATCTGCCGTTCGGAGTCGACGTAAAAGTGTAAGTTTTATTCTATTTTATGTTTCAGTGGGAGTTGGATACCTAAGAAATAATGTTTCCGCTGAAAATTAATCCACTAAATGGCATTGGATCAGGATATTGAAATAAATATTTACTGTCTGAAATTGAGTCGTTAATGTAATCGTCTATTGAATCATCTTAGATAACTTAGATGACTTTAAAATAAAGGGTATTTCAAATGACGCGTGTAGATGTTGTTTTCCAATGAAACATGTAAATATTCAGATTCTTCCCGGTTTCACTATGTGTTTATTCAAAATACAGTTCTTAACAAAAATATCTGAAAAATTACGCAATTTAAATGGACAGCATGAGCACCTCTACAGGTAAAATCCGCCAAACAGTCGATTCCTGAATGCCACATTGTTGAGAATAACGAGATATTGAGGTTAAAGCTTAAATGTTGTGCAGCTACACTTCGCACTATAGCAGCAATATTCTCAACAGAACGTCCAGTTCTTGGTTTGCCAGTACTTTTTCTGTACTCGGCAGAACCAGTTTCTTGCAATTTCTTCACCAACCTTTGAATTGTCGACTCCTTCGGATGATTATTTGCACCAAAAAAATATCAAGAACTTTGCGATATGTTGTCAATAACGTTGTGCTATCGCATAAAATTGCATATCTGTCTACATGACAAATCTCAAAGATGACATAAAAAAAGGTAGCGTCTAGGAACTATTCGCTACTGGCATCTAGGCGTCACTTTTGACAGACTCGCTATTTTCTTCTACGCTTGAATATTAAACGTATGTTTAATAAAAATTTCCGCTTTCATGGTTTTTCGATTTTTCTCTTCAAGAGAGAAAAGCACGGTTGGCCAAAATCCAAAAACTTCGGCTGTCAAATTGTGCGAGACCCTGCAAAATCCATTTGAAATCAATTTCAACCCCCAAACTGTTCGGAATACCTTATATAAGGCTGGGTATCATGGCCAGGTTCCTCGACGCAAACCCTTAATTTCGAAGGTAAATAAGAAAAGGGGGCCAGAATTTCCTAAACAGCATTTAAATAAGCCCGACGCTTTTTGGAACACCACCATATTTAGTGATGAATCAAAATTCAATTTATTAGGGTCAGATGGAACACAAAAGATTTGGCGAAAGCCAAATAAAGAGCTTCAAGAGAACAACCTGCTCAAAGCAGTTAAACACGGTGGAGAAAATGTGATGATTTGGGGGTGTTTCGCGGCGCGTCAGGTGTCGGAAAGCTCGTGTGCATAGATGAGACAACGGATAAGCGCATGTGTATCGCGACATTCTAAAAGAAAATTTAACTCCAAGTAACGAAAAACTGGGCCTTAATGGGACAACCTGGCAATTTCAACAAGATAATGACCCAAAACATTCATGTTATCCTTTGCAGGAGTGGTTGATAGACCATTGCAAACGGCTTAAAACCCTCCCCCAATCGCCGGACTTAAATCCTATTGAGCATGTGTTGCATCTTCTGGAACAGAACAGAAGATACGATCTTCCCACATAACGTCAAATGATTATTTAAAAGATGCAGTAATTGCTGAATGGAGTACAATAACACCTTGCGAAACTTCAAATATGGTAAATAGTATAATATGTGGAGACGTTCGGAGGCCGTTATTCAGTCTAAATGAGGACCCACAAAGTATTAACGCGTTACAGCTGCAATGGAGCAAGCTGATTACGCTACTTGTGCCAATACTTTTTCGATGTGAATTTGTGCCTTATTTTACCTTTCAAGGTTGGGCTTGTAAACCTAAGTCGAAATTAATTTTTTTTTTTTGTTCAAACATGTAATTTAATAAGTACATTTAGAAAATACCGTTTTCTATTTTTTATACTTTCATTAGAAGAAAAGTTATAGCGCTGAGAACTTTGATTTTTCGAGTGTGCCAATACTTTTTTGATTCACTGTAGATATAAAAGGAAAAAGTTATTTTCTTAACGGAAATTCTACTACACAAAACTTAATTAATTATCTTCTCTGGTTTGTATAATTGTGACGCTCGCTGCGGTTTTAATTATCTCGTACAAAATGTTAAAATTTGTCCCTCTCACTGTTAATATAACATTTTCTGTTATGCTAGCAAAATCATATGAAACTCCCGATCTGAAAGTGAGTTTAATATAACAACAAGAACAATTTCAAGGTCATTCGTTGATCTAAATACGCTGCTGAACGAAATGTGAGCGAAGTCTCAGTGGAGGTAGGTTATAAACTGCATTTGAAAGAGAGCATTGACAAGCATTGAAACAATAACAGTTTCATGTAAATTTAGACACGTAAATGTAATATTTAACTACAACAATATGTAAAGTGTAGTTGAATGAAGGTCGTTGGAAATAAACTAATGGCCCCAGAATTCTCCAGCAGAAATAAAATTATTTTCACCTTTGGTGCTTATTATACTCCTCCCGTTATGGCCACCAACACTTTGATTAAGATATCTATAGTAATTTTATATATTTATTTTCTATTTCTTAATGAAAAAATCCACTCTTATAGGTATGCACGTGGCAACGTTGATTCCGTTTGGGAAATGATTTCAATTTCTTATTCAGGAATCGTCAAAAAATTTCATTGTTACGTACAATCGCTCACATCATTAAATAACTGAATTTGGGCATCTAAATATTTAAGGTAGCAGATTGCTCGACACATACAAACATACGTACATTGTAATGTGTATACAACCCCATACTTACGTAAGAAAAAAAATTCTATTTATTACTGAATCCTTATGAATTCTGCATACAAAAACTCAACCAATTTCCCAAAGCCATACCTATAAACCAATAAAAATAAAACAATGCTCTCAAGAACAACAATAATCTTAAATGCAATAAAGTTAACTAAAACGCGACTTGCATTAAAATTTTATTTAGAAAATTGTTTGCATCCGAATATAGGTGCATACATATGTATGTTTGTAGGAAAGTAAAGAAATTTACATTCACAATTTAAAGAGAAAAGTATGAAAATAATTTTTTTTTTATTCAAAAAACCGCTACCACATTGGTACAAAAGGACGAACACAGCAGTAGCTGCATCAGCTATGAAAATAAATTGACGCATACCAAAATAAATACACCGCTATAAATATTTATATATTCAAAGCATATTTGTATGCGTGCGTTTATCTACGTCTGAATTGAATGCCAATGCTGTGTGCCATCAAATTTTTACGAACATGCCAAACGCTACGTTTTTGTCTGCTTTGCTATTTCATTTGACTACTCCGATTTCCGCCCATTCAAGATTTCTTTGTGATTTGAAACCCAGCCAACATATTTTCAGGCTGATATGACGGCACGTGAACGACACATTCACTAAATTGTGGCGCAAAAATTGGCAATTATTGTATAATGGTGGCGCAAAATTAATCATTCTATTTTGGTCTTAAATAACTTTTTTAGGCAGTTATATGAAATGGTTGAAGTACCACACTGGCACTCCCCAAGTAGCACTAAAGAGCCATTTGATATTATTTTGAGACTTACAACGGGCAGATATTTACAGCCAAACAGAGCAGTTCTAATAACGGAGAAGTTTGATGGGGTTTAGATTGAAGCACCGGCTCAGACTGTCGAAGAAAGGAGCACCCAGTTAACGTAATCGTCTTGGTGCCAAACCCGGACTTTTAAGTAGAGAAGTGCCCAACAGTCTCTGTCTCTGAAAAGTCCCCACAGCACTGCAATGGGGATTAATTGGTAAACCTAGCTTTTCTGTGTATGTGACGATTGCCCATTGGCCGGTAAGCACAGCCACGAGTTTGGAAATTGAATAGTGTGGAGTTCCTAGAACTTTTTGCATCCAGCGTCTACTGCACTGGGTTCAAAAAGTTTTCCTGATAGCACACAAGGAATGCTGGGGATGCTGATGTCTGGGAAGGAGACCATTAAGACAAATTCCGTCGACCCATTCCTGGCAAGCTCATCAACAATTTCATTTCCCCCTATGTTCCTATGTTCTTGAACCCAGATCAGAGAAATGTTACCAGCACAACCAAGAGATTTGATCTCTTCTTACCTTTGATATCGAAAAAAGTGTTAGTATCTCTCCCTCGCTCCCGCGTACCCTAAGCATTCTGCATGCCGGCAGGATTGGAAAGACTTTTGCCTGATAAACATTAGCAGTATTCGGCAGTTTAAAGGAAATAGATAAATTGGCTGGTTTAAAGAAACCCCCTGTTCCAATTCCCCTCTCATCTTGGAGCCGTCAGTGAAGACAGGGGTACCAACCTCGGTACAGATTTTCCCTTGTTGCAGTCCGCCCTACTTGAAAAGATTGCCGCGCCCGACTCTCAAATTCCAGTTTGCGGTTAGAGAGATCTGTACGAAGTCCAGAAAAATGCGGTGTTGATTGGCTGAAAATGCTACCATGTCCCTTGAAAGATTGCCTCTATAGATCAATCTCCGTGAACCTGATTGCATTTCAAACAGCAATGGAAATAACGTGAAATTCGATGGAAAGTAAGTGCAAAACTACTTTAAGGGCAGCACTGGGACAAGTTCTGCATGCTCCAGTGATGCCAATACAAGCAGTATTTACACCCCCATCAGTTTAGTTATATTATAGCCCTTACAAAGAGCTTCACACCAAACCAAACCTCTGTACGTTAAAATTGGTGGAACCACTAAATTGTACATTCAAATAACAACCTGTTTCTTGAGTCCCCATTTATTGCCTAACACAGATTAGCAGGAATAGAAAGTTATGACGGCCTTCTTTACCCGATTTTCAATATGTAGGTTCGAATGGTGTATAGAATTAAGAATATTTTCAAGATACTTAACTTCCAATTAAAGCGGGAGACGCGGTTATTTAATCTGGGAAGTTTAAAGTGTGGAGGTCTATAATTTCTGATTTTTTACTAAATACAAAAAAATTCTTTAGAGTGAGGGAAATCTTTATTTTGACCTTTACGCGCTCCATTGCTTGTCTGCTTGTATACGGCAACTGTCTTGGCGTGCCATATCATTTGCAAAAATTATAAATCTTCCGATGGTGTGATTAACTTTGCGCCACTTTATACTCTTCATCACAGTTGACTAAATACGAGTAAAAACTTATTGCATGGGTAACTAACTGCCGGTTTAACTGAAGGACTGTATTTCAAAATCACTGCCTTACCAATTTACTGACTGACTCTCAGCTTTTTTGACTGACAGGCAGGCACTAACAAGCAGTCGCATGCTTGACAGTGGCTCTGGGATCTGCGTCATTTATGTTATTTATTTCCTCGTTTTTTTTTTGCTGCTGACCGAATGTTCCCAAAACTATTTATTTGATTTCCTTATGCCCATAATTCAAAACACGGCCCAATAAATTATGTATGGACAATAAAAAGTAACAAAATGGCAAAAGTACCAATAAACATAAAAGTCAGTCGTGTCAGTTGAACGTATGAATGTGGAGGAGCAGCCACATTTTATTTATGATATGGTTGAATTTGTTCTGCTTCATTTAGTCGGTCAGGCGGCAGTGGATGAGAGAGCATTGATAAATGCGTTGATAAATCCATCATAGTGGTAGTAAAAAAGGGAAAATACGTTCGCAAGTGTAAAAATAGGAATTAAAATTTGTCTCTCCATTTAAAGTTATGTAGGTAAGTTTGGTTTCTAGGAGCCAATTTAAGTTTATATTCTAAAATAATATTGCTACAGATTTTAGAGGTCGTGAATTCTGCTGTGCTTTCTCTAAATAAATTTGTTTAAAGATAAATTTTAGCGACAAGGGTAATCAACAAAATCAAAAAAATGTAGTTATTTTTTCTATACACATAATTTAAACATTTTTTCTTTCATAAAATAACTGAATCACAAGCATAAACTTCAAGCTGATATGGATAATTTGCATCTCTGATCTACTAAGAATCACTTTTCTTTGCATATTCAGAAATGCTTGAATATCATTTTGCCGAATATTCATAATGCTTTGTTGACTCGGTACCGTATGTTTGTTAGGAACTGTAGATGAAACAAACGATTTTGGCGTTAGTTTTTCATCGAATTTAATCGCATTTAATAGTCATATTGACCCAATATGGAAGTCCGGAAATCCTATTCAACATCAAGCTTTGTTGGACGGAACTGCGCACAGTTCTCTCAATTTATATGCACTTGCACTGCTTTACACGCCTTTCATACGTTCAAGTTGGGAATATGCTACGTTCGTGAAAGTATTTCTTAAATTTGCTTTGCGATCTTTGAATTTTGCTGAACCTACGTCTTCTTATAGTTCCTGCTTGCTTCTAATAAGCGTTAAGGGGTTATATACCTTGTGAGCCCGAAAAAATGGACGATTGTCATAATTTTTTTTAAATATAATATGTTTTAAAAATTTTAATCAAATGAGGCATATATCACACGGAAGGATAGCTCTCGAAGAATACATTTTGGTGTTTTTATTTTAAAAAATGTTATTATTTATTGTTGATATCGTCCCTCCCCCGAAACGCTGATTTGTAAGGACTATGAATAAGTTCGTGCGGTTTTTTTTTTCGAAATTTGAAACTTTATTGACGTAAAATGGTTACAAATTTAATATTCAAAGTATTGTCCATCGCTTACTACTACTTTTCCCCATCTTTCTGGCAATTCACGGATTCCCTTTGTGAAAAATTCGGTCGGTTTTGCCGCAATCCACGAATCGATCCATTTTTTGACTTCATCGTAATTACGGAAGTGCTGGTCAGCCAGGCCATGTTGCATCGATCGGAAGAGATAGTAATCGGATGGCGCAAGGTCTGGACTATACGGCGGGTGGGGTAGGACATCCCATTTGAGCGTTTCTAAGTATGTTTTGACCACTTGTGCAACATGTGGCCGAGCATTGTCATGTTGCAAAATAACTTTGTCGTGTCTATCGGCGTATTGCGGCCGTTTTTCTCGCAGTGCTCGGCTCAAACGCATCAATTGTCGTCGGTAGACATCCCCCGTAATCGTTTCATTCGGTTTCAGTAGCTCATAATACACAACACCCAGCTGGTCCCACCAGATACACAGCATAACCTTCAGGCCATGAATATTCTGCGCCGACGTCGATGTTGAAGCATGGCCAGGGTATCCATACGTTGCCCGACGTTTTGGATTGTCGTAATGGACCCACTTTTCATCGCTAGTCACAATTCGATGCAAAAAACCCTTTCTTTTGTGCCGTTGAAGCAGTTGTTCGCATGCCATAAAACGGCGTTCAACGTCTCTTGGCTTCAATTCATACGGCACCCAATGGCCTACCTTTCGGATCATTCCCATGGCTTTTAAACGTTTGGAAATGGTTGATTGATCAACTCCCAAAGTTTTTGCAACCTCTTCTTGCGTTTGAGCCGGATCTTGATCGAGCAATTCCTCCAATTCGGTATCCATGAACTTTGGCGGCGCACCCTCGCGTTCTTCGTCTTCCAAGCCAAAATCACCACTTTTAAAGCGTGCAAACCACTTCTGGCACGTTCGCTCAGCTAGAGCATGCTCACCATAAACTTCCACCAAGATACGATGACTTTCGGCTGCTTTTTTCTTCATATTAAAATAATGAAGAAGAATTCCCCGCAAAAACACATTATTTGGCACGAAATTCGACATTTTCAAGTGTGGTAAAAATATTGTTGTTTACGCTTCAAATAAAAAACTTATACTGACGTTTGTGCCTTACGACAGTAGCTCTCCAATGAATGTTTGGAAATGTGGATCGATGGAATAATAATCAAGTTACGCCATCTGTTGTAAAACCGTACGAACTTATTCATAGTCCTATTAGAAGACGCTTGCGGTGATCATGGTAGCGCATGAGCAGCTCAACTGAAATCAAAAAAATTAAATGATTATTGTAGAAAAATGTTTTTTAGTGAACCAAAAAAAATGTTTCTCTATATGAAAACCGCTTTGCACAAAAAAAAACGATTTTTGAGGGATTGAAAAATTAAAAAAAAATTGATTCCAGCGGACTATGCAAATATTTATAAAAAGTGAACCGTTCAGATTCACGGGGTTGCAACTTCGAATAATTGAAAAAAAAGTTGATGCAAATCGGTCAAATAATTTTTGGTAAATAATGATCACCGCGACGGTAATTTTCAAAAAACACGTCTTCGAGATAATCGCGTCTAAAGTTTTGCGCGCACTTCATTTATGGATAATTTTTATTCAGCCAAACTTACAAGTCATTGTCGACACCAGGACCATATTAGGAATCTTTTGGCCTCGTGCCTGCTTCCGAAAGGTCGATTTGGTGTTGCCTTTGAGCCATTCTTCCTTCCTTGGTCACATTTTGCACGCGCAGTTCAGATATCGAGACGCGCCTCGTCCTCACCCTCGACGAATTCATGAGAATGAGTACCACAGGGCACATACAAGCTGATGAATATGCTGCAATTTCAACTGGTACGGATCCTCCTGGAAGGTGCTTCGGATAAATTTTCCAAATGAGTTGGGTGTAGCTTTCATTATTGTTTTGCGTTAAGCCGCCAACGCATCGTGAAAGTAATTCGATGCTTTTCATTTCAATTCAACCGGGCTATTCGGGACATGTTTTTCGATTTCGATGTAGCTAAAATATGTTGCTCTCTGGTCAAAATAATGAGACACGTATTTTTTTGTTCGCCCGAAAAAAATTTTTTCAAGATTTATCGGCAATTTTGTTTTTCGCCTCAAAATCGTTTTTTTTTTTTGTAATTATATAATATAAGAAAATTTTTTGTTTAAATGCTCACAACTTAGTCAAAAACGAACCGATTTTAATGATTCTGGGTTCAAAATGATCGTCATTACTTGCACAAGCGACTTCATGTAGCAACAATTGCTACTTTTTTGCACATTGAACATTTTTTATTTCACAAAAAAAAAGAAAAATTCGAAATTTTTTCCAAATTCAATATTTCAAAAAGAGTATTTTCTTTTTAACTTTTTCCAAATCAAGAGAACACCTCAAACTTCAATTGAGCTGAATGCCCAGTAGCTAAAATGAGTTATTTTTGAGTAAAAACCCCGTTTCGCACTTTTTGTTTTTTGCAAAATAAAAAATTTTCAACTACATTTTTGCAATTGTTTCTACAAGAAATCGCTCGTGTAAGTAATGACGATAATTTTGAACCCAAAATTCTTAAAATCGGTTCATTTTTGACTAAGTTATGAACATTTAAAAAAAAAATTTCTTATATAATTAAAAAAATCGATTTTGAGGCGAAAAACAAAATTGCCGATAAATCTTGAAAAAAAGAGGGCGGATTCCAACCCTCCTGGGGATGTGAAATATAAAAACCAAAGGACTCTTAATTATTATAGATGCCGCTATCGAATGAGTATTGAACAAGTTAAAAACATTTTTTCACAATACCAAAATTTTTTTGCATATTTTTTCAACAGTTCCGATTTTTTTTAATACTACATGAAAAGTTATAGTTTCGACAGAAAAACTTGAGCGCATCTAATTTCATAAGCCCGCAGGAAACCAATTTTGTAAAATTATTCACCCCATCAGAAGATTTATAATTTTTACAAATGGCGTCGCACGTCAATCGTATTCGACATTTGTGGAGTATACAAACAGACAAGCAATAGAGCGCGTAACACACAAACAATTTTTTTTTCCATTTAATGTAGTAAAAAAGTTTTTAAAAAAAATTTTTTGATGAATTTTGGGCCACCTGATTTAATATTTTTTTGTGTACGATGAAAAGCGAGAGATTTTATTGCACATAATTTCTTAAAGCGTTCACGTTAATTTTTAATGGCCAATAAAAGCGCTAGGCCCATTTCATATCACACACTAACATATGCGAGTACATATCCCCCCCTCTTGGCCAAATTTGTGCATGTAAAAATAAATGAGTGCCAACACACCGTTGACGCATTCCTTATGTGCAATACGACAACCCATTTACCATAAAGAAAGAACTTTTGTTTTTTTTTTGTTTTGATAAAAAAGAGGCCCATTTATACTTTAAAACATTTAATCAACGCCAGCCAAATAAATATTACTGAATCATTTACGCCTCAGTACCGAGTCCCAACAAAAATTCAAAACTGTCAACGTAAAAAAAATTCACTGTGAAATGCATAAATTTAATAAAAGTAAATTTGTGAAAATATGGCAAAGTTCCCAGAAACACCAACACAAACACCGATACCGAGGGCGTGTACGGTCGCATATGCATGCGTACAGATGTATGTAAAAAGTGGTGTGCAGCGAACCAAACATTTTATTACCATTTACACGTGGGTTTTATATACGCGTATTTTTTGAACTTTTCACATTTTCTGCGCGCAAAATTTGTATTTCATTTTGTGTAACAATATTTTATAGGCACTTTTTATAATTAAGTTTAGTGACATTATTTTTGTTTGTATGCATTTGTTTTTAGTACATATCTACATACGTATGTATTGGTTATTTAAGCGCATGGGAGGAGCGAATATTCATAAAGAAACATAAAAATGCCCACAAAAAAGAAATATTTTGTGAAAATTGCAGCGAGATAATAAAATAAAATGCACAAACTCGATTCGTGCAAATATTAAATACACACATATAATACATGCATACAAATAAGCGTAATTACTGCCGCGTGTGTGTGTATGCGTACGCAAATTTATTGACCATATTGAAGGCTTGGAGGGGAAGGGGGAAGAAAAAGGGCAGACTTGACATATCCAATGCTGAACAACTCCTACAGCAGCACCTGCCTCCGCGGTCATTTCAGCCGCATAGGCGGTGCCGGCCTCCTGTCGGCCTGTCCACTGCTCGTGCGCCTGCTGCCTGCCGCCTGCCACCTGCCAGTTCATCAGCAGCGTAACTCATTTATATGCGCGCCGAAGCATTGTAAACGTCTGGGCACCTCTGTTGAGTGTATCGCTAAAACATGCACGTACGATAATACTTTTATGTGCATAAATACAAACATACATATATGCAAGTGAGAATAGGAGAATAAGCAAGGGCAGAACAAGGAGAGGAGCTCTTCCAGTTCACTTTTGGTAATATACAAAGTGGCACAAAATTAATCACCCTATCGGAAGATTTGTAATATTTGCAAATGGCGCTGTACGTCAATCGTTTTTGATGAATAAAAAAATATATTCAAAAACAAAATTGGATGATTAATTTTGCGCCACCATAGATACTGTTAAAATTCAACTGTAAAAATTCTGCCGAAAACGTGAATCATTTTTGATGAATAAAAAAATGTATTCAAAAACAAAATTGGATGATTAATTTTGCGCCACCATAAATATTGCCAAAATTGAACTGGAAAAACTCCGCCTAAAACGCAATCGCAATGAGTAAATGTCCTGTGATGTAAGAATCAGGGACAGCCCCATTTATGACCTCAGTTAGTAATCTTGGAAACCTACAACTACTGAGTGGTTAACTTTCAAGCGGCGGAAGTGCTGAGAAAAATCGAAGACTTCAGACAACCGAAGATATTTGGTTACCCGTGCGGTCGAATGGACATTAGGTCGTTAGGAGAGTCGAAATAAAGTTGATTATTGGTCACTTAGCCGGAGGCAGCATTTTCAGATGCTCTAGCAATTTCACATGTGCCGGTTAGGTAATTTCAGAACGCCCAGACATAACTTGAGAATGAAAAGGTCTTCCAGCGTAAAAGTACGCTTGTGCTAAATGTTTGGCCGAGCTCCTCCTTGTATTTGTGGCGTGCGTCTTGTTATTGTTCCTCTAATGGAGGGATCTACAGTTTCAAGCCAACTCCTAACCATAGATATTTTTCATGAGGAACTTTTTCATGGCAGAAACACACTCGGATGTTTGCTATTGCCTGTCGAGGGGCGACCGCTATTAGAAAAAACTGTTTCTTCATTTTGGTGTTTTTTGCAAAGAGATGCGACCCACTATGCACTTTCGAATAGTAATCACGCATTAATTCATTCGGCAACCCAGCATATTTTGTGTAAATTTCTTGCTTGACTTGGCAAAGGCTGGATATCTTCTACTGCTGTGTAGAGAAACCCTTTTCTTGGTATTAAAAATTCGTCGCTAAACCTTTTGGCTTGCATTAGAAAGGTTGAAGGTAACCAGGGTTACACATTCTTAATAAAGTAACAAATACCGTTTAAGTCACCGTGGTCATTTGTTATATCACATCCAAATTTTTTTAAGTACTTTTTATAAAAACGCAATCTTTTTTCGTGTGGAGAAAATGCACAACACTGTCAAGGAGAGAAAAGTTATAAAAGATCAATGGGATTTTTTAGCTCCTTCAAACTTCCTTTTTATTATACTAAAATTTAGTAAGCTGCAAAACAGCATACCAACAATTTCCCTAGAGATTCTAATTAAAAATCGTGGAGCTGTTATGAAAAATCTGGGGAATTTTTCTAATTTTTGTATGAAGTGACGATTTTCTTTCTACTTTTATAAAAAAATAAAAAAAAATTCTCAAAACCGGTCGGGTTTCAAAAAAGTTATTGAGCCCGTTTTTAAGGACCTCCTGAGAGCTTCTTGTTGACTGTGACATTCTTTTCGAGCATTTCCCAGTGCACCATGCCCTATCAGCCCCACCAAACACATATCATGATCTTCTTTGAATGTAGATCTGGCTTTGCTCTCTGCTTTCGCGCATGCCTAGAGACACCCACTACTTTCTCTACTTCATATTGATGTATAGGCATTATTTCTTATCTCCCGTGACGATTCGGTACAAAAAGCGCTGTTTATGACCAAGTATTGGTCATTGGTGGGCGAGATGCTGAGGAGCAATTTGAAGGCGAATTTCTTTGCTTCTTTCGTTGAACTTGTGAGGCATCCATGCTCAATTTTTTGAAAACCATTTTATGATCGCAGTTCATTTTTCTGCCCATTCAAGACTCGTTTGGCAACCGTTCCCCTTCATCGAACTCAGAAGACCTTTCGCTGCGGGACGTGTCATCGACATGAAAGTAGCCATTTTTGAACTGTGCAAACCATTTCCGTGCTGTAGACTCACCTACGACACCTTTTCCATACTCGTTGCAAATAGACCGACCTTTTTCGGTAGCTTTTTGACCTCAATGAAAAGCAAAGCAGAGTAGGTGTCGAAAATATTGATTTTTACCTCCTGGATATTCCATTTCTAAGCCTCTAAACTAATAAAAAAATTTAATAACTCAAAAATACAAATAACATAGTTTTGTAGAGCAGAAAGAGTTCTATCGAATGAATACCTACGCTTTGCCAAACAGCAAACAAATCGTTGTGAACTGTGAACTTTTTCCCCAACCCATTAGACGAGCAAGAGTTAGTGGTGATCTCGCACTTTCCATGCCATATTCTTGCTCTATCTAGACGTACATTTACTATTCCAGGTAGACATTTTTTAATCATTTGGAAGATCTCAGTACTGTGTAAATCAGGCATCTATTAAAATTTTCGAAAAGTTCTCACTAGTTTTCGGGGAGATAAAGACTTGTTCGACTCGCGACTTCAAAATGCACTATAAAGCTGAGTGTGTTCCCTAGTGGGCAGGCACCACAGCCTAACCTAACCTAACCTACCTCGCCAAACCTACTCAAATAAGTACACAGTGTCGCGTCATGATTATTTGCCTTGCCCATTGCGGTTAATGCATGCCTGTCGGGCACCCCGGAATTTTCTTTTTGGATTACCGAATTAGATCCACTTTTCATCGCCAGTTACAATACGAAAAAAATAGCCATTTACCGTAAAATTTTATGGCAACACTACGCATTCGAGTTTAGATTTTTATAGGAGAATTAAAGAGGCTACAGTTCTTGCACTTCCCACACATCAGCTTGGAGCCGTCAGTAAATATTTCAATAGGGCTTGAGTGTCAGCCATTTCCCATTCACTACGCTCCGTATTTCGTTTGCACAACACAAAAATTCCACAAGGTGTCTTCCTTTTGCTAATTTGCCACTATTTTCGACTTTTGCAGCATTTCGAATTAAAGTTCTTACTTTACTTAAGCATTTTTTTAGACAAATCAAGCACAGCTTAGCGCACATTTTTGAACTAATCCCCTCTAATGAGCGCCTAGATACGCCAATGACCATATTCATGTATATATGCATATCTATGTGTGCGTAAATGTTTGCATATAAAAAGCCCAGCTCACGTAGCGGAAATGCCATTAAGGGGCTGTTGATGTGGCAGATGACAAACTATCTTTGCGCGCTTAACGCAGCTGATACGCCATGTCATGCGCCACATACACACACACGCATGTACATACACACGCATATATACAAAACTTACACATACTCACATACCATTCACTCACTACGAGTCATTTGGCACAGATAATTGAGTTGTGGCATTAGGTGTAAGTGAGCCACATAAAGTTGTAGGTAAATGGTCGATATGTGACAACAGGACGAACAGGCAGGATATTGGTAACTGATAACTGCATACAAAATTGCCGACAAATGCAAACGTTTACCTAACCTATGCATTTTTCACTCAACTAAATATTTGCATTCCAATCATAGAATTTCAAATTACACATTCGTTGCAGTCCTTAATTTTACTGCAAATACTCTAATAGCTGACGTTAATATGGAGTACTGAGCAAAATTGAAAATAGAAATATAAAAAATAATAAATAAAGGAAAAAACATCTTTTAATATATTTTTGATGACTTGAATTCGTTGCAAATGCAGGGATTCGCCGAATACTCACATTAATGTTGTCACTCATGCTCTAACATGCACCAGTTAAGCTGCAAGCAAGCCAGTTTACAACCAGCTAGGCAGCCCGTGAGCCAGCCAGGCAGCCAGCCACTACGGCCGAATGCAATTGCGCGCGCTTTTGGAAAAGCAAAAGCAATTCGAAAAAGAAAATTGTAAAGGCAATGGAAAGCTTTTAAGCATTATGTAAAATATTCACTTTGTGCATGCCAACCAGCCAGCCAGCCAGCGGACGCATAATGCTCACATATTCACACATACACACACACACATGCAGGAACATGCAGACATATGCGGCAAAAGAAAAGAAAAAACATAACGCGCGTTGCATTGGTATATTTGAATCCATATGAAATGCAAACCAGTTAAGTTGCTTGTATTCTGAGTTGGTAAGTTGGATAATGATGCCAATCGCACAACGACAAATAAAATAATGAAATTTAAAGGTTCTTTATGCCATTTGGTTCTTTTTTGAAGTTCTTTTTTATTTTATTTTACTTTTATTTTTTTCTGCCTTGCATACTCGGCTTTCTACTCACTGCCCTTTTTGTGGATTTACGTAGAGTGCATTAACATTAATTAAATTTGAAAAATTGATTATTTTAAGTGCAACGGTGAGGAGAGTTGAACGTAAAACTGTAATATATTTTTAAAAAGTGAATCAATTTCATTTTACGTATTACGTAGAGTTGTTGAATGCATCCTTACATTTAAATTTTTATTTCTGTCAGGTATGCCATAAAACTCATATTCAATACGGTGAGGTTTTTTTGTTTTGTTGGAGCTACAAAAATGCTGTGTACGATTAAATGGACGTCGAGTTCCAATGAGGTGCACAATTGATCTATAATAAGCATGAGAACATAGATGGAAAAAAGTCATGGTGACAGTTGATAGAAAAAATTGGTTTAGCTTAGAGCGGAAAAATTAAAGGTCGTGAGTTGGATCTTAAGATACAACAGCAAGCAATAAAAGCTATGTGTAGACTCCATAAATATGGTTTCTGGCACGAAGACGAAACTTCGGGACACAGATAAATATTTAAGTTGCTATCTGAGCAGCATCCACTGTTTTTGTCACCTTAAGACGACCTTCTCCCCACAGTTTCATTTGGAAGGAAATTTGATGTCAGATTAGTCAATCCAGAATGCATTCAGGGAGGCTTGACGGATATTTTCTTCACCGATGGGTCCAAGGGTCTGTAGCAGGATGGTACTTAAACGATAGTAATAAGTATCACTATGCTATGGGGAAAATGGCAACTGTTTTCCAAACGAAAATTTTTGGCATCCTGAAAGTAGCCGAATGGACAATCGAGAGGAGATGGAGCGGGAAACAGATTGGAGTTTTCAGTGACAGTCAGGCTGGACTGAAGGCGCTGGAGAACGCGAAGCAAACCTCAAAGTTTGTTCAAGAATGTAAGAAGACGCTTAATTCTGTCGGAAGACAGAACAGGCTTGTACTTGTATGGATTTCAGGACATTCCGGTGTTCCAGGAAACGAAATTGCCGAATGAAATTTGCTAACTGTGGATCACGGTTCCCCACAACGACCAGAGCCAATAATCGGAATTAGTTCCGCAGGAATCATGAATTGGATCAGCGATTATGTTTGGAATTTACATAAAGAGTCCAGAGAGATGGTCCAGTCTAGAACGATGCAAAACTGCAAGGTGTTTTGTGACAAGTCCGAGTACTATTTGTTCTCTAAAACTGGACGATATTTACAGATTTACCAAAGAATCTGGAAAATTCTCACAAGGCTAACCACGGCGGTCTTTGCCTATATGTATTATATCTCTTTCTTTGATACTTTTCTCCTTTCCTCCTTGACTATCTACCCTCTTTCCAGAGCTCTAAATAAAATGAGCTTTTTAGCATGAGGGTTTTAGGAGCCACCAAATCTCTTGGTGCTCCTTGGCTGGACCAATTCAAATTTCAGTTTGAAAAGACGTAAATACAAAATTTCAATCATTTAATCTTCCTCTCTACCTCTGTCTTCACTGATGGCTCCAAGACGGTTCTCTATATCAGCCAATCTATCTATTTTCTTTGAATTCCCGAATACAGTTAGTGTTTTTCAGACAGAAGTCTTTCCAATCCTGCAAAATGGTTAAATAATGTGGGAACGAGGGAAAATTAACATTTTTTCTGATAGTCAAGCCACGACCAAGGCGCTGGCGACGCCATGATGCAGATCCAAACTGGTCAGCTCCTGTAAGAGGACTTAATTGATTCCACAGACCTTTTACCCGGTCATCGGCATCCCCCTGACTATTGTTAAGGGGGAATTGCATAACTTATTTCTCGCGAAAGCATAGATCAGATGGAGCTCCACTTCTTCGAGTGCTATTTCGAAAACCCTTTAGTCCCAGTACAATAGACGGAGGACTCGGAAAGTGCTAAGGACTCCACGCCATTCAATTTCCAAACTCGTAGCTGTATTTACAGGTCATTGGATGATCGGCACGAACGTGGAAAAGCTAGGTTTACCATTTAGCCCCATTGCAGAAGCTGAAGGGACCTTTCAGAGAGGGAGGCTGTTGGAAACTTTCTCTGTAAATGTGCGGGTTATGCAACTAGACGATTACGATCACTGGCTGCTCCTTTCTTCGACAACCTGGAGCAGTGCGTCAACTTACATCCCATCAATTTTATCCATTACATCAACAGCTCTGGTTGGCTGTAGATATCTGCCTGTTATAGGACTCGTAATGATATCAAAACGGCGCTTTGGTGCTACTAGGGGAGTGCCAAACTGGTACTTCAACCAATTCACCTTCCTACATAACTATGGTCGTAAATATTTTGGACTGCACTAAATAACCAAATTAGGTTTATTTTAAAAATTTTAAAATCTTTATTTGCTATGGTGGCGCAAAATTAATCATAATAATAAAATTAAGATTTTACAGTATTAATATTAAAATAAATTAAAATTAAAATTAATAATATTTTTTAATTCATTGATAATTGTTGCAAAAATGTTCAATCTTTTAATGCATTTAAATAAATTAAAATTAATAAACTTAGATAAGACACTAACAACTCTGCCTGTCTCAGCCGTAAATGAGCAGTAGCATAGCCCGAGTCTCATCTCCAGTTGCGTTGCATTTCATAACCGCCACTTAATCGGAAATCTCCTCTTTGCAGTTCTTTTCCTAAGAAATTGCGCCTTTAGGGAATCCAAATCACACTTCCTAGTTGTTTATAAAGAAGAAAAGAAAATTACCAGAAAAATAAATAATTTCTAGCTCACATGGAATCATTCAAAATTATTAAACGTTTAATATTTTGTGTGTTTCATAAAAAGTAGGTATGTTTTAAATATATAGAAAACCCTTCCAGACACTTTTTTATAACAAGCAAAATTGGATTCATGCTTTTTTTAATAATTTCCCCTAATAAAATAATTTTACCTCTTTATTAAAACTTTTATTGCAATGAATTTCGAAGTGCGCACAAAAAAATTCTGGCGGTACTCATTCAACGCAACACCGCAAAATGTTATTCACAATCCACTCATCTATCCGACGCCATGCATACAACAAACCAACAAACATATAGGCAAACACTTACGGACGTGTAAAACAAATATGCGCTTGTAAATGTAGCGCAAATATGATAGCACACCATTTTCCCGGCAAGCTTTGCCCAACACCACTTAACAGCAGCTCACAAGCACACAGCCGCTTTAAATAATCGCCATTAACCCGCTGCGTAAAGTGGCACTTCACTTCATTATAGCCACGGCGTAATAGACAATAGACACAAGGCACAGCACACGAGCTGCTTGCTAACTAACAACACCAACAACAACCGAAAATATTTTGCGTAAAAACAAATAAATTGCCGGCAACAACAGGAGCAGTGAAATTGTGGCCGCCAAAAGTAAACCGCATATTAAGCTAAACAGCAGCAAAAACAATGTAATTTTCGCTTTCATTCTGCTTTATCTTTTTGCTATTTTTTGTGTTTTCCTCTTTTTTTTTTGCTTTTTGTTATTTTGATAGTCTATTACAAACCACGAAAATGAGGCACCAAAATGAAGTGAACTAGTAAATTGTGTTAAATGTCGTGCAAACGTAAACATGAGCTCACACACACACGCTCACACTCGCACACTTACTCTCATATATAGGCGCGCAGACACCAGTGCCGGTACTTAACGGTGAATGGGAAAAGTTTAAGCTTAGGCACCAACGGCAATTCAGCAAGAATTATGGCCACTGAGCCGACGAAAATGCGCGACAATTCACGGTCCAACAAGCCGCACTCAACTCTCCTACTTCAGCTGGCGAAGCGCATCATACGAGTGCGGTGAAAACGCGTAGGCTCTCTAAAATGCAGTAAAGGAAAACAGCAGTGAAAGCGTTAGCGAACGGCATAAAAAGGAGTACACAGACAAAGAGGCGAACAAAAACAAAAAGGAAGGTAAAATGCTTCGCGTAGGTCTGTGTATATCCATACGTGTATGTGTGCTTTTTTGGTGGTTGCGCTATCCCTGCTGGTAGCAGCCACATCAGCAGCCAGCCGCCAATTTTGTAGGCACTTCATTCATTGCGTGGCATAAATCTATCCCTTGGGTCACATAATAACCTCTTTAAAGCGACCGGTGTTGCCATGTTAATGCTGCGATTAATTTCACTATCTGTTTTTGTTTTCGTTTTTTGCTTCCTTTCATATAGGCGGACGGATGTCATTATTTTCACGAGTATGAGTGTTCGAATGTGCACAAGTGTGCGTGTGTGTGCATATGTGGCGTGTGTGTATGTATGTGGTGTGTGCATGGGTTAATCTCAACTCATTTTTTTCCTCGTAAAATGTGTCAACTGCTGTTGCATGCGAGAAAAACATATAATTTTAATCTGTAGGAGATGCTCATTATCTGTCTGTCTGTTTAGGGAGTTGCTCAAAAATATATTATCAGGGAGGAATAAGTGTAAATTTCAATTGGTGCGTTTATGTGTACCAGAAAACCGGGTTGTTAGCTTATCTACAGGGAAGACAATTATCCTGCAAGTAATTCGTAACTTGTTTTTAAGCATACATTCTGGCTATGCAGGGGGTTAAGAAAGAATGTGAAATATGTAAGGCGCTAGTAATAGGAACAAAAAGAAGCAAAATTGGTTAAAAATATGGCTTCACAAACTAATGGTTTTGGAGTTATTTCAAGTAACGCGTATGATGAGAGCCTTGTAGAGTGTCGAGAGAGGACTTCGCTACTCAATTGTCTACTTAATCCCGAAGTAGCACCTGATGGCAAGAGAGAGATTTGGCGTTGGATTTCCAGGCTTACATTGTTATCGGTGCTAATGCTGGCTCCTAAATAAACGAAGTCTATATACCTCGAAATCATAACTCTCAACAGTAACGTGGGTGCCCATATGTGAGTGCGCCGACTGTTTGTTCGATGACAGGAGGTACTTCCTTTTTCTCGTTCACCCACAGTGTGCCTGAGCGATTGAGCGAACTTTTCCAGTCACACGGCAGCGAATTATCCTGATTGAAAGCTCGTTTGGCTCGAAGAGGTCCTTCCCAATTCCGATGGCGCTGCTGGCACTGAGCAACGTCACCTTGCATAGTCGTATTAGTTCTGCGAGGATACCAAATTCAAATATTGCGGCAAATACTTCTTTTCGTACTGTCGAATGTCGCTTTGAAGTCGATGAAAAGATGGTGCGTGTTGTTTCTCCTTTCATCGGTGCTTTCCAAGACTTGGCGTATTGTGAACATACGATTTCGGACATTCTATTAGTGTTTAATTAATTTAACGCCTTGCCCTGCATATAAAAACGTTAGTTATTGCATAGTGCTCACTTCTAGTAGCCCCCGAAACCCAAAAACAAAAAGATGCTAAAGTGCTTGCTTAAGAAATTCAATACGTTTCTGCCTAAGAAATCAATGAATTTGGCTCAGCGGAACATTTTTTAAGTTAGAATTTTTTATATAGCGGTCTCGGTAGTCTAGCGTAAGTGCACTAGCCTGCTCTCCCAGAGGTTGTGCGTTCGAGTCCCATGTAAAGCACGGTCTTCGCACTTTTCCAACAAGAAAAACACACAGTTACACATTGCATCAGTGACGCCAGCAAGAGGAAGTGGGCAGCCGCGGTAATAGCGCAGGCGCACCACTTTAGAGAAGTCCTCAACCATTTGTGTGAAAAATGTGGTAGAAAAATGTGATAAACAGATGCCACTCCAAGCAGTAAAAAGGTGTTCTTCCTAAGCAACGACAGGTGGGCATTCCCACTACTTAGGACTGATAACGACAGGCTAATCACCTGCCCTGTCAGAAATCAAATCGATTAACGAAACCAACGCAAGACAAGTCTTGGCGAGGTCCTATACTCCCCAGAGGAGTGAACAAGGGAAAAAATATATAAATATATTTATATGTATATATATACTTTATATAAATTATCTTGCATATATACATATTTTTTGGGTATGACTCAGTACTTCCTCGTGGCCGTTTTTACTCGCAGAGCTTTTTCTGTGCAGCGACGGCGTCTATTGTCCTCTTTGGTGTGCTGTCCTTAAGGCGTCCGGGTGGTCTAGAGCTTAAAAATTTAGGGTATTTTCAGGAATTTACCATACAAAAAACTAAAAACAATATTTAAATTTTTTAGACTTTTTATTTAACTTCTTTTACATACAAAAATGAAAAAAATTTTTTTACTTTAATAATTTTAAAATTGGCGCTGAAGTTGACCCTCCCGAAAAATTAGACCTGGATGGTGTTGTCCATACTGGCTCTTCTATTTATTTCAACCACAAAAACATTGGCAAAATAGCGCAGTTTTGAATTTGACATTCGAAAAATCGGGTTTTTTCAGTTAAAAAAAAACGAAATAATTGAACTAATAATATGATTCTAGTAGTGATAGCCATTGTTGTTGTGAACAACATATGGTATTAAAGTTTCAGATGATTCTGTGGAATCGAAAAAAAGTCTGAGGTACAGGAGCATGCGGACCGCTCTCTACCTAGTCAATGGGCTGTAGAAGCTATAATATTGGGAATTTCTGCATGAAAATTTTACAGTATATTCTTAAAATACCATACTTTCGAAATGGCGAAAAAACCAAAGTCGATTTTTTGAAATTTCTAGACCACCGGGTCCCCTTAAGCGCTTTTTAAAAGGCGATTTTTTGCGTGCATCCGTTTTTTACTTCAAGTACATCACTTTCTATCCCTTTTAGCATCCTTATTCTAGAAGTCAGAATGGTTCCCTCTAACTCCTTGTGGAGCTCGGGAATGCTCGCAAACATATCACGCATTGGCTGGTTAATGTTCTGCTTTGCGAGTTCCATCATCCCCGTTAACTCCTTAATTTTAGATTTGATACTGCGATTGAGCACTGCTGTACTGCGTACATGGCGAGGCAAATCTGATTGTGCGAGTCGACGGAGGCGAATGATCCCATCTGGAGCTCCTTAGACGGAACTTTTTTGGTAGCTCGCCGCTGTTGTTACTGCCATCTGCAGTCTCTGTTGATAACACCAGCGAAGATGTGGTTCGTTTTATTGCAGCTGTTTTACCTTATTTGGGTATGACTCAAATAAAACCGTGAAAAAGGACGATTTTTGACACATATCGAGCCTAACTGACAGAAGTATACTCACAAACACTTGACAAAATTTCATTGCATTTTCAAACCATATCTTAATAACTTTTTTACTAAATAAAAAAAAGACTTTTAGTAATGGAAGTCTTTATTTTGATCTTTACGCGCTCCATTTCTTGTCTACTTGTATACTGCAGCTGTCTGGTTCAAAAGTATCAAATATGATTGCCGTATGACGGGATTTGCAAAAATAATAACTCTTCCCACAGGCTGATTCATTTTGCGCCATCTTGTATGATACAAATTTTCCCGTTCTCCGCATATTTTTGTGGTCGGTAAATTAAAAAAGTACACAGCCGATTGAGCTCAAACTCACAGAATAAGTTTACCAGCAACATTTCTGAATAGAATCTGTAATTCCGCGTGTACATGAAATCTTTCCTCGAAAAAACAAGATATTTGTTCCACGGTATAACAAAACGATCAAAAATCACTTCAAACTATGTTAAGATTGCTTCACTACTAGCGAGATTTCTTAGAAATAAAAGCTATGCCAGTTCAAGGCATCCACTTGAAGATAAAATAAATGAATCTGAAACGAAGAACATCGAACTACTCCTGCAATCTCAGCCAAATTTAGACCAGCTTCAATTCAAAACTGATGAAGCGCGAAACACGAGGACTTCTTCTCCAATTCGTATGCGCATATCGATGTTAAAGAAGAAGTACTAGTACCACAAGAATCGAGTGTGTCTGATACTGACAGAAAAAATTTATGTAGCATCGAACCCAGAACCACTGTTTAGCAGAAAACATAAAACACCTGCTCTTAAAAAAATATCTCTATGGGGAAAACCTCTTAGAGTAACAGAAAGGGCTAAATATGTAAGCCTTGTACTGGATAGGAAGCTAAATTGGTTATTAGGTGTCGCATATAGAGTACGCAAAGCTATGATGGCATTGTGCAGGAGTACAGGAGTGGAGTAGCAGGTTAGTTGGGAGGAAATGGGGATTCGAACCCAGAATGATATATTGGCTCTGCAGCTCTCAGCAGTTAAGCCAATTCTCTACTATAGTATTGTTGTATAGTGGAATACCCTTGAGAAGGGTGTGAACAACCAAAGAGTTGAAAAGGTTCAAAAACTAGCATCTGTTCTTATATCCGGTGCGATGTCAACCACACCATCGAAAGCATTATATGCGACATTAAACTTCCTTCCGGTGAACCTGCAGGCAAGATATGACGCGCGCACTGCGGCAATAAGGCTGAACACTTTAAGTAAGTTGGGAAACAGCGAATGAAAGATGGTAAAAAATTGCCCGGCAATTGTGACCGACTCTCAATGCTAAACGCTCACAGAATTCGGATTTAACGGGGCACAGCCTTATAGGTAGACACGTCCAAAGGATGGGTGTGCAACCACATGACTTCTGCAGAAGCTGTCTAGATGAGGAAGAGACGATCGCGCACCTCCTGGGCCATTGTCCTACTCTATCCAGTTTAATACTTTAGTTGGGCAATTTTTTAATGAATTGGACGATCTCAGCTCTGTAGAAATCACACATGGCGTAACAATGTTCTATGAGCCTGAGTATCTCCCACAGGACAACCGCTTCAACCTAACTTAACTTAACCCGTGACTAGTCGTATAGTAGTCAGCCACAAATCCACTCCGTTATAGCCATCATCCATATAAGCTCACGCCTTCAAATGAAAAATAGCATCAATTTCTGTTTTTAACTATACCACTTCGTATTTCGCCCAACTCCTTCACCTGCATCATTCAATTCACCTGCGTGTAATACTTATTGTCATTTCTGCATTTCATATATATGTGTGTGTGCATAAACAATGACCTCAATAGATGCATTACAGTTATATGTGCACCAGCGCACATGTGTATGTGTGTATATACACGGTAAAGACTCCAGCGGGAATATGACAAATAAATCCTTTTTCCAGTAGCAACCCGCACCATAGATGAACTAATTGCCCCATAGCCATATATTTGCAAAGTAAACACCCATACACACATACACGCAAATGCAAAAAACTTTGTAATTGTCTTTTTGCATACGATTCCTTTTGCAACTCTCTATCTCTCCCTCTCTTTCTTCCCCTCATTGCATAGTTTAATTGCTGCTGCTCTGCGGCTGGGCTCATAATTAGCTTGGCAATGTGCGCTTCGTATGCAAATGTCTCTAAATGGCTGGCCGTTTGCGCGGTTTGCCTTTGACAAGCCAATCGTATGAAATATTATATATTTGTACGTACTCGTAGATCTGCATGAGAGCATTTATGTACAAATGAATGTATGCAGACATCAGTCATACACACCTCCGCTTGGGGGCATACAAATACGCAAGATATTATTGTCATATGAGTGAGTTTGTATGGAGATGTAGTAGTGCCAGGAATTGCTTGTTGTTGTTGTCGTCTGTAATATCGCCATTGTTAATATGCACACATTGTCATTTAAACATTGCCCTATAAAGCCCACAATGGAGTAATTTCACAAATTATTAATTAATTAATAAAGTATGTAATTAATTGGCTGGCTGGCATGTGAGAATCGGCGCACATATACACAAATAACTTGCATACTTCAACGCATACTAGAATTGAGCACATACACAGGGTGACCGATGAAACAGCCTGCTACAAAAATTTTCGTTTTTCTGAGTAAGGATTTATAAAATCATTTTTTTTTTTGTTTTAATTTATCCTCAACAGAGAGGATATAAAACTTTGTTAAGTGTGTTAACCGGTCATTGCCTAATAGGTGATCATGCTAGAAGACTGCGAGTTCCATACTACGATTATTATAGAGGCTGCTATAATACATAAGAGGAGGAAAGTATAAGACACCTCCTTTGTGAGTGTGAAGAATTAACTAGAAGAAGGCTTTACACGCGCGGTAGTGCATTTTTGACAGATGTAGCGAGTATAACGCATCTTAAACTAACAAAGTTAAGTCACAGGTTAGTTTAAAAAAGATCGCATAGTGTAAAGAAGAAGTTCCAGTGGTATCACCATTGATCTACGACAGTCTAAGTGTGTCATATTAGCAGCCTCTAGACCTACGTACCATCTTACCTACTTACCTACCGTTAATTTAGAGATTACTATTCAAATTTAATAAGAATGGATAGATGAACCATTGCAGTTGAACCATAATGAGACTGATTATTCGACAGAATTTTTTTATTTTTTTGCTGTGAGGATGGGTTAAAAGATAGAGATCCAAAACGGCGTCCCAAGTAGGACCAGGGTCACCTGTTTTAAGAAACCTATACTCAATGCTCTTCAACATACATAAGTTTCCATTTCCCGCTTTTTTTTCAGATATCCTACACGAAATTTGCGACGGCATTCCATTTGTCTTCTTCTATCAACATTTTCTCGGTTACTCCTTCAGGTGTAAATAGCACAATAGCTCAGTGCAGACCTGTTCCCCCTGTGTTCCACCTCTCGTATTTAAAGAAGGTGTGCTCCGCACCATCATAACTGCAGTTTGGTAGGTTCACCTGTCCCATTCGCCATAAATACTTCCGAAAAGACCCACGCCCGGACAAAAACTGCGTGATGTAATAATTAACTTCACCGTACTTTCTTTCCACCCACCTTTTTAAACCGTGATTTCTTTCTACCCACTTTCCCACCTCACTTCTACTTCGACAGAATCGAACGTGTAAAAAAAGTGTCTCTGAAATTTATACCCGTTCGTTAAACTTTTCTGATTTTATCTCATCTTGCACATCTCGTTTGCTATTGATCAACCTGAAGTCCCTAGAAAGTAGAAGATCGATTCTTGCTCTCTTGTTTGTTTTCAATATTATTAGAGGCGATATTGATTGCCTGCTCCCCGAAATTACACCTTCAAGAATTATTCTAAATTTCCAGATTTATAAGTTTCTAAGAAAGAATTTTTTTCTGTTTTATTGAACTACTGAAAGTTAGTTGGAGGTAAGTTTGAAATTTAATTAAATATGTATGTATGCATGTACGTACAAAAATAAAATGTTTGTATTAATCAAATCAAATCAAAACACACACGAACAACTAATTCTCAATCACGCTGCTTGCTCATTTTTCTACCAAAACCAATTTTATTCACAAGCGCAGTCGCAGACTACTGGTATGTATGAATACTCGTACACACATGTGCTGCTTAGCATACTTATTTGACTGCCGACTCGTACTCGCCTCTGCGGCATACCAACCTACAAATACAATTTCCACAAGCTCTCTGAATTGCTTTACTTGTCGGTTCTACTCGCTCTCCTCGTTGTTGCCGAACAGAGAAGCTACTGCTTGCAGGGGCAGCTACTGTTAAGGGGTCAGTCTACTTTGGAGACTCGAAAAAAAGGCTATATTCGTGATTTTTTTTTTGAGAAAACTATAAATGATAGTAATATAAAATTTGTTTGATTTATTAAATAAAGTCTTAAAATTCAGAAATAAATTTTTTTTTATTCAATTTTATAGTATTTTTAGTAAAAAAATAGCAGTGAAGCCTAACGTCTCAAACATGGGTTGGTGAGGCAGCTCCATCAGAACTCAAGAACGGCTTGTCTGAAACAAAAAAATCAAAATGTTTCAGATTCAGTAAGATACTGGCTACAAAATGACCCTCGGATATTAGCTTTTAATGAAGACAAAAAAAATGGCTGATAAAAATGGAAAATTTTTGATAGAACGGTTTTTTTTTTCGCATATTTAAAAAAAATATATAGTAAAAATTTAAAATTTCAAAACCCCCGAGCGTCAATTTGGTGCAAATTATGTCTAGAATAGGTGATCCAAATTTTATGAAAATCGGTTGATTAGTTTTTGAGATACAGTGGAGCTAGATTTTGAAAACGTTGTTTTGAGAAAAACGCGTTTAAAGTTTTTAATGCACGCTATACGCGCAGGTAGACGAAATGATGTTCAGGTAAAAAAAAAATAGTTAGAGTGCTCGGATTTTCTTAAAATTTTTACACAATATTTCTGGATATATATACTTTCAAATTATGCAAAAAAAAAATTGAAAAATTTTAAAGTGACAAAGTAGACTAACCCCTTAATGCTAATGTCAATGTTGCATTCACTGCTAATGGAGCCGACATGATGTTAACAAACACATAGATTTACAAAGAGCAAATATTTTAGACCTTCCATATTTTCACCGCAAAAATTGGAAACTTCTACGTTAACCACTATATGAGCAAAACTCATGAATCACCCTGTATGTAGGTACATATGTATTTTCCACTATGAAAGTGTATACAGTGCACTCGATTGGCTAACCCTAGAGTGTATTTTATTAGTGATTTCTCACACCTCTCATTTTTACCCTAGCTTCCTCCTCCATATCTTCACTTTTGTCGCTTAATTGGCAGTGTCAAACTAATAAATTTAAATTTCATAAAATCCCGATATAAGCAAAATGGTTATTTGCAATCGTTTAAAATTGAAGCAATTACATTTAAGTCAATATATTTATATTTGCGCATGTATATGTATGTATATATGTATGTGTGTATAGATGTAATTGGCGCTTATACCATTCTTGGGTGTTTGGCCGAGCTCCTCCTCCTGTGTCTGGGGGACGTCTTGATGTTGTTTTTCAAACGGGCCTGCAGTTTTAAGTCGACTCCAAACGGTAGAAAATTTTTTTTTATGAGTAAATTTTTCATGCCAGAAATACACTCGGAGGTTTGCCATTGCGTGCTGAGGGACGACCGCTATTAGAAAACACTTTTTCTAACATTTGTTGTTTCATGCACAGAGCATCGAACCTGCGCACTTCCGAATGCACCAAGGCATTCGCTTATGGCAGCCATTGTACGTGTAGTTGCACAAATAATCATAATTACGCAAGCCTATAGCGTATTTGTAATGGGACAAGTTATATATGCATGTGTGTATGTATGTGATATTAACCACTCTTATCATACCACCTGCAAATTTATGTCATTTCGCTCCCCTTCAATTGGCATAATTTATTTATTTTGATGGCATTATTAATACGCACTACACTGTGATTTAATAATTTATTGTATTCGTAAATAATTGTTAAATATGTGCGTATATATCTTTATGTGCTCATAAATGCTGATATAAATATTAAACACACACATATTTTTACTTACATTTAGCACATTGATTTATTTTATGAGCACAAATATAAATATATCCATATGTCTGTATGTAAATAAATGCCCCAATGCACAGTTCATTAATTTCTCATAATCCCATTTATTTAGGCACCCTATTAATTTTGCCGACAGCTTGCCCATATACGTAGGTTAATTTTTAATAACACTAATACCCTTTTAATACAAAATTAATTGGAAATAAATTGAACATGCAACCAAAAAGTAGATTCACTTAAAGCTTTAAGACCGCAGCATGCGAAATTAATCAAATATATTTGCTTTTCATTTATTTCTCCTCATATACGTAGTAACAGTTCAGCGCATATGTACTCGTATACTCTGGGAAAGCTCATACCGCTTTAACACCTACACTTGCAGTGCGCGCCTTGAGATTTGAGAGCTGTCATGGTAGAGCTGTACAATATTATATCGTTCTCGAAAAGAGAAGCTTTCTCATTGTTCAAATACATGATGAAATGAATAATGCGATGTTGCCTATCGTGGTACCGTTACTTTGCTCTCAGCAAGTTTGGCAATGAGTGACGTCGTATTAGCCAGATTACCATTTTCGTAACTTCATTTAACTTTTTTTTTTTTCATTTAGTGTCGGAGTCTTAGCTCTTTCTTCATGACATTTTTCTAGCCTGTTCTAATACAAATATACATTTTTTTAAATTAGTTTAATAATTCACTCAGTTTTATTAGCTTTACTTTTTTTAACATCTGGGCGTATTGCCCGCGATTGCGGTTATTGTTGGTGTTCTTCTCCTTTCAGCAGTCAAATCTCTCTCTCGCTACTGAAGTGTTGCCTAGCTTTGGATAAAAAAACGCACTAAAATTCCCATTTAAAGAAAACAAAATACCAATTTTTTTTTAATTAGTTAATTTACTTTGTATGCGTGACAAATTGTCTTTAAAATGTGCGTTTTTTTTAATAAATGGGTTATGGTTATGTACAATTTAATTTTGTTTTGTTTGTTAAGAGAAACTCTTTTGCTAAGAAAACGATTTTTTTGCTGAATTTCCGGTTTTGTAACAAGATCAGTTACTCTTTATGTAAAAATGTCGTTATGGCTTCTTCAGTATTTTCTGGTATTTTGTTGCTTATTTTTACTATGCGTACACCTCTTGATGCCCTATGTCCCACTAAGGATTGAGGACCGGAAGAAATTACACCTTTATGGTTTTAATTCACATTCAATAAATTTAAACGCATTTAAAAATGTGCAAAAAGGGTTTCAATGTTAAGAAGAGTTGAGAGAAGGAGATTTAATATTCTAACATAACCTTAAAAGCAGCAAAAACTTAAATTTTCACTTTCAAAATATCAAATTTTATAAGAACCAACAAATTTTCATTAACACTAAAATCTTCTCAGAGTAACCTTTTTTAACATTCTTTTGTTTAATGATACAGTTTTTTAAAAAAAGCTTTAAATTAAAAAAAAAGAATTAAACACCAAACTTAAAAATGTTCGCATTTTGGGTATAAAAAAGCACTAAATTTATTGCGAAGAGCAAATGGTTGGCAACATTGCACAACTCAGCTAATGCGACGTCACGCACTCTTTGATGGGCACAATCTTGTTCCTATCATTCTTGGTTGTCGGACGCTTTCTTCCAATTATTTTCTCTTTTTCTTAATTTCTGATACCTTCATTTTGGCGAAATTTCTTGTCGAAGCCGTAACCTTCCATCAAAGTTTCCATATGCCACGATCACCAATACTTCGTTACACCGACCACTATCTCATAACCATTATCATTATTATTATTAATAATAAGTCGATTTTAAAAGTTTTTATTTTGTAGTGCGTGGCACGGTGCTAATTCTACCCACCAAAAATATCAATGGCAAGCTATGATTATGATATTTATTATTAATTTTTTTATCTTTGAATCTGTCTAAAAATAAGCGTTAGATAACAGCTTATGATCTCATCATATGATATCGTCATAAGATCTCACCACGAGTTCTCATTAAATGATATAATCAAAAGTTCTCATCATATGATATCATCATAAGATCTCACCACGAGTTCTCATCAAGTGATATAATGAAAAGTTCTCATCATATGATATCGGCTTAAGATCTCACCACAAGTTCTTATCGTTGGATAAAATGAAAAGTTCTCATCATATGATCTCATCACAAGATATATGCGATATAATTGGAACCAAATGGAGATCTGTTATTTTATAAGAATAAATTTGATGTGATCTTATCATACGATCTCGGGTTCATTTCAAGACAACTTCAAATACGAAAGATAATTGAATCTCACTATCAAGCTCAGCATTTTTTTTTAATTTTTTATGAAAGTTTTGTGCGCCGAATATATCAAAAAAGGACAAGCACTGCGTAATTTAATTTTTGTATGTACAAATTTTTTTATATGTACTTTTTTATAAATATTTGTTTTATATTTTTTTTTTTTCATTATACAATATAATTTTTTATTTATATACCTTTTTATGAATATATTCTTTTATATTTTTTTATAATAGTTATATATTTTTTATATATTTTTTATTTATATATTTTCTCTATATTTTTTTTTGACAACAATTCCCTGAGTTTTGAACTTCCTGCGTCTTGCCACAATCCAACAAAATGTGATATTTTAATATTTTTAATTTTTTTTTTAACTCTCTCTCTCTCAATTATAAGTTTACTCTCCATTAAGTGCTCTCACAGACGCTATCGTAAGAACTGCTTTGCGTAAAAATTCTGTACTTAATTTTAATAAACTTTTAAACTTAATACGATTGGTCTGGTCGGAATTGTGTAAGTCCAAAACGCCACAATTCGTTTTCTATGAAAGCAGAAGCAGATGGTACAATTTTGTATATGTAAGAGCTACATGCTTTCAAAGTAAAGTAATGCCATAAAAAACTAAAACTGGCTCATTAAAGAACGAATTATGAGCCTCATATTCAAGCGTGAAAATATTCCCTAAGTTGAATTCACTGAAATTTAATTTACGCAGCCAAGCCAAAATACTTTCCGTATTGAAGCTTATACGCGCAAACTCATATGCACACACAAAAATTTTCACATCCTCGCACATTTACGAGTAGTCTTTCTATCGCATTTACCTCCTTTATATTCATATTCGCTGCTTATCGGCAAAAATTTGCATAACTGCAATAAAATTGAAAGTATTGAAGCCATATTTAGTACAGCATTTCTCGGCTAACTTTCCGGCAGGCATACTTTTTTTCTGTGCTATCTCAGCACACAAAAGCCCTATCAGTCGAATAATTTTCACAATTCAATGGAAATGGCGACTTTAAAGGCTTCACTGCAGCCAAGAAATAAAAGAATTTATTCGAGATTAAAAAGAAAACGAAAAAAAGTTAATAAGAAGTATTCAGTGTGCCGGAAAAAGGAAAAAAAAAAACAATATTCTATGGTCATTGAAAGGTGGAGGAAATGGTGCCATAGTTTAAAAAGAAACCAAAATCCAATATGAATCTAAAAGTGGAATGGAGAATCAAGGAGGATAAAAGCGAGTGAAGAATTGGTTATTGTACTTACAAACATACGTGCAGCTCCATGCTTGCTGTGCTTGGTGATATTTTGCCACGGTATGTGAACCCCTTTGGGCACTGCTCAGCCACTCAACTGCACAGGCATGAAGGCCGTCCTTTACTGTATTGGATAATATGCACAAAAATGCAATAAGCCATTGATACGTTGCATTGACCATAGCAGGCAATGAAACCTCAACAACTCAAAGAGAAAACGGCATACAGCATGAATTGAGTGGGTTGGCAGCACTGCCATTGTATTGATGATGAGCAACGAGTGGCGCTATGATGAAAATATGCTTTTGGAGATATGGCGTTGATATTATTGGTATTGCTTGATGAATGGCTTAAAGAAACACGAATGATGCATAAAATGAATTTTCGTTCTTCACTTTCTGAACCCCCACTTTTTGAACCCCTCCATCCGAGTCACGCCATAAATATAAGAGGCTTTCGATGCAAGCAATGAAAAAAAATACTTTTAAAAAAAGAAAAAACTCTTCATGCGAATCCGCCGAATATTACATTCAAAAGGAAATAATAAACGGCTGCGAACGTAGCCTGAGGTGGAGATAGTGAGAGAAAAACTTGCCAAAGTAATGCAGCTTAAGATAAAAAGACTCCTCCGGGGGCGGGCATTCAGTAAAAGAAGCTTTCACCTGCTTTTGAAGCAGATCTTGGTAATTTTTGGTGGAAAAAAATTTAATTTATACATTGAATTTATTAAGAATTTTCTTACCTGGCATATGGCCTACGAAAAGGAAAATGGAACTATTTTTTAAAAATATATTTTTTTTCATATATCTCAAATAAAAGAAGTCCGAGCACGCAATCATAGAACATCATAGAACCAGTCGTTGTAACAGTGCTGCCTATTATTACCACGTTTTTTTAAACTCACATTAATGATCTTCACTTTTCTGCACATGATAAATATTTACAAATGTATGTACTTTAAGGTGCATCACCGAAAAAGTTCTGGATTTTCCACCGTAATTATTAAATTGATTATATTTTATGTCCTTTGTGAAAATATTTTGAGAAAACATGAAGATTTATGTGCAGAGGATCGATGTGCAAATATCTCCCAAAATTGAGTTTTTTATAAATAAAATTAGTTTTTAAAAATATTCCTCTAAAAATTATATCATGAGAACGATTAACAAGTCTGCGTGAATATGTTGCAAAATTTTATCAAAGCAATCAAAATAGTCAGATTTTTGGAAGTACTTTGAAGTCGCTCCAGCGCAAGTAAATTTGAATATCTGTCTGAACTATTTTGAGGAAAGTCTTAAAATATTATCGATTTTATAATTCCGATAGAAATATAGTACCAATTTTTATTTGTAGGGAAGGTGATGCACCCTAATGTATGTACGTATGTGTGCTCTCTCATATGCAGTGCGTTAAATAACTACGGCACTAGGACTTATTCACACATTTTTTACAATTGTTATTCTCTTATTTAATTTTGATAATTTTTTGTGAAAATATGGTTCAATCTCCCTCAAAACTTATATAAATCAAAGCGTCAAAGTTTATGTCAATTAAGAACATCAAGAAATTTTTATAAAAATATCGTATTTTTAATCATAACTTTTAGGAAGCAGATCAACAAATGTTCATAAAAATTTCGTATTTTTAATTAATATATTTTAGGAAAATTTCGGATATGTATGGCCCATTGAATATTAGTGTAATAAGGTGCAAGTTGCAAGTGGCTCAAGACCCGCGTTGATTTTTGGCAATTTTTATTTTCTTTCACTGCTGGCGGTCACGCGCATTTTCCTCATGTAACGAATGATCGAATTTTTATTTTGGCACTCAACGTGTGATTTAGAGTGACTAAAAAGAGAAGAGATTCCGGCGGCCGCCGTAGCCGAATGGGTTGGTGCGTGATCACCATTCGGAATTCACTGAGAGGTCGTTGGTTCGAATCTCGGTGAAAGCAAAATTAATAAAAACATTTTTCTAATAGCGGTCGCCCCTCGGCAGGCAATGGCAAACCTCCGAGTGTATTTCTGCCATGAAAAAGCTCCTCATAAAAATATCTGCCGTTCGGAGCCGGCTTGAAACTGTAGGTCCCTCCATTTGTGGAACAACACCAAGACGCACACCACAAATAGGAGGAGGAGCTCGGCCAAACACCTAACAGAAGTGTACGCGCCAATTATTTATTTTTTTTTTGTTTAAAGAGATTCCTGAGCTGCCTAAGATTATTTTTAAACGGTGCGAGATAGGAACTGAGGCGATGAGGACATGAGGAATCATTACTTCGGTCTCATCAATTTTGCAGCTTCTACAGCGTTTTCGGAAATGGATGCCAATTCAGTAGTGTTCTAAGGGCACTCCGATTATTATTATTCATTACTTTTACGCCGTGTCGATGATGCATAGTACTACGGTGAGAAGTTACCAGTCTCCCTTATGACGCGTCAACGGGTGGCGGATTGGGAAAAGCGCCGCAGGTGTACAGTTTAGGTGGAAAATAGAATACCACTCGCGGATCAAAATCAGGCACGGCAGCGTGTGATTCAGAATGGACGGCTGCAAATAGCGTTGTCTTGCATCAAGCGGCTAATTTACGAAATATTGCTCGCTCCAGCTAGATCTAAGATGCCAGCCCACCGTGCGGATAGGCACTTTGAGATAACTAGCCATTTTACTCGAAATAACTTGCTACTGAAGCTTCAAATGAATAAAATCAACACGAATAGGAGCCTGGAATGTAAAAACACTGTATCAGGCAAGAAAACTCAACCAACTTGCTAGGCGGGCAGAACGACTAGGTATAGATGACGGCTGCTATAACAGTACAGTAGATATTTCTCAGAGAGCACACTGCTTGCGTTCGTTTCTGCTCCAGTTTCGGTTATGTCTGCTTTAAAATTCAGCGCGTTTTGTTCTCATCTTTCCCCAAATTACCAACAAGAAAATATTCTAAGTAGCAATTTGGCGATTCCTTGTGAAGAGATCCAAGTATTTTGGACATTATAGTCGACTATTTAAAAAATAGGTTTATTTGTAGGCTTGAGTGTAACAAGAAATAAGCTGAATAAAAAAAAGCTCTGAAAAAGAAATTATTAATTTGATTTTCAATAAATGTTGACAATTTTGGTATACGATTTTTTAAATTCAAATAATGAAATTAAAGAACAATTTTCTCACTTGAAAAAAATCATGCAATCTTATTGCAGTCCTACTTGCAGTCTTCTTTAAATAAACACATGTTACTCACACCCATACATTTGCACATCACACTCCCCTTACATGGAAACAGTTTAAACTTGAGTACCTCCGTCATTGATGGGGTGTGGCACTCCAACATACACACGAACATTCATGCTTGCAAGTGCTGCAAATAACGCCAAAGACCATGGTACAGTGGTAAGGATACCGAGTCGACGGCTAACTCGACTGCACACAAACACAACAAAGTCGCCCATTTATAAATGCACGTGATCTCTAACACTTTCTCTCTCTTGTCTCGTTGTCTTCCTTCTTCTATTCACATTTTGTCTTGGTCATTCAGTTTGCCTGGGAATGCGCTTTTGCCCGCTCTTTCACATGAATTTATTTTTGTTTATGTGTGCCATATATTTTTTCACTCTAGTATTTTATTTCTATTGTTTATTTTGTTCTGATTGTAGAATGCACTTCTGTTTGTTAGTTATGTTGCCTTGTTTGCCTTTGCTATTGTTTGCATTCCTGTCCAGTACGTGAATGTCGTGCATAAAATGTTTCGCGGACACCCGCTTAGACGTTTTCAAATATTTGTATGGACTCGTATGTGACTTTTATGGCTAACAAGTGGGAGCATTTAGTTCGTGATGTTATAATAGAGTTGTCAAGTTACATTTTTTTTTAATATTTGTAAAAATTATTTTGAATTTTCCATGTCATGCAATGTTTTATTGGAAATATACCCATTTTTTCAAACTACCTTTTTTATAGAGTTGCCATATCCGAAATTTTTTTGATATATTTGAAAGTTTAAGTAAAAATTATTTTAATTTTATTGATCAAACATTTTTTTATTTAATAAGACTTGTTTTCTCAACTAACCTCTACACTTTTTAATAAAATTGCCATGTCACACATTTTTTTTTTTTAATATTTTTAAGCCAAAATAACTTTTCTTTTAAATGTTCTTGGTCTAGTCATTGTTTTATTTAATTAGACTCGTTTTCCCAACTAATCTCTAACATCTTCGATAGAGTTGCCATGTCACACATTTTTTTGAAATACTAGTCAGCCAAAATAAAAATTCTATTAAATTTTCTTGACACATTTTTTTATTTAACTCTTTTTCTTAACTAATCTCTAACATTTGTAATAGAGTTGCCATGTCATACTTTTTTTTAATATTTGCAAGCGAAAATAAAAAATTCCATTAAATTTTCTTGACACATTTTTTTGTTTAATTGAACTCCCTTTTTCAAAAAGTATCTAACATTTGTAATAAAGTTGCCATGTCATACATTTTTTTGAAATACTTGTCAGCCAAAATAAAAATTCTGTTAAATTTTCTTGATCTAGACACATTTTTTTATTTAATAGAATTCCTTTTCTCAAAAAATCTCTAACATGTGTAATAGAGTTGACATGTCATACTTTTTTTTAATATTTGCAAGCGAAAATAAAAAATTCTATTAAATTTTCTTGACACATTTTTTTATTTAAAAGAACTCCTTTTCTCAAAAAGTCTCTCACATTTGTAATAGGGTTGCCATGTCACACTTTTTTTAAATACTTGTCAGCCAAAATAAAAATTCTCTTACATTTTCTTGATCTTGACACATTTTGTTATTAAATAGAACTCTTTTTCTCAAAAATACTCTAACATTTATAATATAGTTACCATCTCACACATTTTCTTTTAACATTTGTAATAGAGTTGCCATGTCTCACTTTTTTTAATATTTGTAGCCAAAATAAAAATTCCATTCAATTTTTTTGGTATAGTTATTTTTTTATTTAATAGGACTCCTTTCCTAAATAACCTCTAACACTTTTGAAAAGAGTTGCCATGTCAAAATTGTTTTGAAATATTATATTTGTAAGCCAACAAAAAATTCTAATAAACTTTCTTGGTCAGACCCTTTCTTTATTTATAGAACTCCTTTACTTAAAACAACTTCTAACATTTTTAAATAGAGCTGCCATGTCACACATTCTTTCTTTTAATATTTGTAAACCTAAGTAAAAGTTATATTCAATTTTCTTGGTATAATCATTTTTTTTATTTAATATGATTCCTTTTCTCACCCAACCTCTAACATAACAGTTCACTTTATCATACCCATAAAGGTATTTTCCTTCGCTCCAAAATTGTTAAGCTCTTGGGTCCATCTATTTAAAAGTTTTCTGATCTGTCATTTAAAATTTCAATTAGGTTTAAAGTGAAGTTAAAAGAAATAGAGGATTTTAGGGTGATACACATGGAGAACAGCTGGTTGTGGTCAAGCGCAGCATACCCGCCTTTAGCGTCCGCGATGGTTTTATGCTGCAGAAAGGAGTTATGGGCGCATCAATTTATTCTTCAATTTCAAGTGATTGCACGCTCGTGTATGTAAATGGTGGCATTTGTGTCTACCAAATCAAATGGTTTCTAATTTTACAGAGTTATGAATCGATTTCAACTAGGAATTCAACGTGACTGTGGAAAATATTTACCGTACAGAAAACCTTAACGGGTTTGCTCAAGTCAAATTTTTTTCATATGTTTAAGTAAACTTTTTTAAACACCTTAATCCCTTTAACCAAATTCTACGTTTTCACTTAACTAACGATTATGAGTCAAATCAAAATATAAAATATCTCGATTTCAACGCCGCCGAACGGTTATATTTTTCTTTTGAATGTTATAACTTTTAACACTATCAGAAAAGTTCTCTACTTGCTAATGAAAATCAGGTCAAAATAGCTTCAACATTTTCAATGATTATCCCGAAAATGTGTAAAAAGACAGACAGTACGAAACTTGGAAAAATGCTTTTAAAGATTTTGATTACAAAAGGTTAAAAAAATATATTTATTTCAAAATCACTGAAATTCCATTTCAATTTGCACATAGACATACTATATATAGATTCAATATAAAAATAATCTCCATAAAATCCACGTACCCCACGTGATATGCATCATACGTATATTATTTCATTGCTTTCTTCGGTTAACCCTACTGAGCTGCAGGCTACTGTGACTAAATTTACAAAACACATCTTTGTTTCCTTTCCTTCTCTCTCTTCTTTTCTCTAACTAAGTGTTGGAAAGTTGCGGCAGCCTCCAACCTCCAATGACGATTACTATGACGTTGTATGTAGACCATTGCGAAAGGCAGCTAATCACCAAAAGCATGCGGGTATGCCCGTTTTTTGCTAAGCTGAGTTGCACAATAATTCCAAAACCGCACTGTAACGTTGACTTGATGATAAGAATAGTTATTGTTCGGGTGGCGACGTTGATGGGAGTTGATGTCGCTGGGCAACACTGCAAATTAATTATTACATCCTTCAGGGCATAGCTCCAACGCATGACAGTACTCGTACAAACAAGCACGTGAAGTGCAAACACTCGCTGCGCAAATAGCAGTTGTTCGCCACTCAGCAAACAGCAAACGGACATGCTGAGGAAAGTGAAGGGCGTACCCGGTAGGGTACGTTTTATACTGAGATGCTTCTATATTTTGAGTTCGAAATAATGATGAATGGAGGGAACTGTACATCCAAGAGGCATCTATGTGCCGTTTCCATATCATTCTTTTTCTTCCGATTCTCGTCTCGTGCGATTTTGGGCAATGTACTTTGATTCGCTCCAGCTCTTCCCGATTCTTTTAGCTTCTCTTGCGACTGCTTACCTCCAACTTGCCCTTGGTCTACCAGGTCTGCGACCAGCATTTGCCAGAGGATTCCACACCAGTGCTTTTCGGGTAATGCAGTTTTCGTCTTTGCGTAGAGTGGGACTAATCCATTTGCATTTTTTGGCGTTTTATGAGCGTTGGCTAACCATTTGAAACGTAACTATCGCGGCTGATATTTTACGCTCAGTTACGTTCTGCAGTGATTTGTATTCAAATGCGCCCAGGGTGCAAAGGGATTTACTCCATAAATGTGGAATAATGCAAAGAATTTTCTAAAACACCCAGTTCGCTTTAAATTTTGCGATGTCTCCAATGATCTTTGTAGTTGGCAGGGTATCTTTGTGCCTGTACAGCCCCACCAAATGCACATCTTCTCCGCATTTCGTCTTGAGGGCCTCCGGCTATAGGTGATGATCCTAAAGACATTTGCTGTAGGAGTGTCTTAGCAATAGGTCGGTTAGATGGCAAGAGTACCACGGGTACAGTACAAGTAGCACTAAAGTGCCTCCATAATGTGGTCTACACTACCTTCGAAAGATTACAAAACTTAAAGGAAGAAAACCCAGCTACAGCCATCCAGTGCTGTTGATGTAATGGAGAAGAGAAAAAGGATCCAGAAATGCGTCAGGCTGTCCCCAAAAGGCACAAAAAAGAAACCTCAAGCGCCTAAGCCGTCCAACCCGGGTATTTACGAAGAAAGTCTTCAACAGTGTTTGTTCTCTGCAGGATCCCCACAGCTTCTTCAATGGGAGTTGTACGGAAGCTCAAAGTTCTCCGCATGCATTTCGATCACCCAGTGTCCGGTGACCACCGCAGTGAATTTGGAAGAGAGGCCTTGAAAACGTTCACGCCATTTTTCGTAACCCTTTGTTTTTTGGACTAAAACACTCTTTGCAGCATTTGAATGGTATCACTCCCATATACCAATCAGATCTAAAGAAAAAGGAGATTATAACCAATTTTCAAAAAGTGCGCGGCAGTAAGCTTCTGCTTAGTAAAACATGAAATATTTTTTTTCTTTCCTATATTTTCTCCCTTAAACCTAGTATACTTAGCAGAAGTTAAGTTGGTATAGCTGGCTGATCTTAATAGATCTCACATTGACCACAAAGGTTCGTGGTGTTACCAGTATTGTTGGAGTCGTGTTAAACATATATCGCGATGCGGGGCTTGGCGAGTTTTAAAAAACTGTTTAAACTTTTGTCAGCCATATTTTTAAGCGGTGAAACGTATACCGATCCCAGGCAGTTGTAACGAGTTCTGTCAAGAGCAGAGCAGTGGCAAAGCGGATGCTCTAACGTACCCTTTTCGTCTTCGCATAAGTTACACGCGTCCCTCTGGACCAATCCTATTTTAGCTGCGTGACATGGAGTGAGACAATATTGCCCCGTCAGTACTCCAACTAATATTTTACATTCCTTCCTTGGGAGGCATAAAATAAAATTGTTTGTTGCGAATTCGTAGCATTAATTTGGCAATCTTGCGAGAGGTCGAGGCTGCCCATATAGACTGTGCTTCCAGAGTTAGTTCCTCGTCTAGTTCTGTCTTTAAAACCGAGAGTACGTCCAACGTACTCATCCTCGGCAAGCGACTGCCTGCCTTAGCATGCTCAGCAACTCCCTCTATTTCTTTCTCCTGGTACTCAGTAAATTGTGACCTGTCTATTCTAGCATAGCTCGTCCACAGTGTTGCAGGCATCCCGAGCTAGTCATTTCAGCCATTATTGCTTTAATAACGACTTCACTATCGATGAAGGTATTTGTGCGAGTGTCGAGGGCAGTAAATTCCAACGCTAAATCAACTGCTTTGGTTACAACATAGAAGCTTACCTTGAAATATACTACAGTGATTAGGAAACCTAAAAGAACTTCTGAGATCAACTTAGCAGATCTTCCACAAGGTGTTTTTACACCACCAAAAAAAAAATTAATATAGTATCTCTTCAAGACAGATGGAAAAATCCGACTTTACTTCATTATCATGGTCAGTAAATTTTTTTCGATTTGTTTTTTTTTTTTTGTTTGTTTTTGGAACATACAGATGGGCGCTGCGTAAACTTTCTACCGGGCAGGTTGTTTTCTTGTCTACTTATATCGATTTCAAACACTTCAGTGGTAATAATACAAATTGAGAATATGTAATGATTTTTACTTTTATGTTAGAAAATGAAAGAAGTTGACAACAGTCTAAATCTGCACTGAAGAAATAGTTGTGAGGTGTTTCGAAATCCCACTGCCTGTAATATTATCAATAAAATGTCTTCTAAAAAAAACGAAAATTCCTGGTTTTCATCTTTCCAGCCGATTGTGGCACCTGAAACGTTTTAGGCTATTTTCCATCTTTCTGCTCCACTGCAAAAACTCTTACTTTGATTTATCTTCTGGTTGATAAAAACAAATTGTGTCTAGAGTAACGAGAAAATTCATAAATCCTTTCCATTTCTTACTACTCAGATTCAAAAACTCCCACAGATACTGGGCTCGTTATTGCTTCAAAGCTATCTTCAATCGTCTCTATCCTAATTATTTTTGCAATTTATTTCTTTTTCAGAAAAGCCTCTTTGAGAACAAGTTTTTCCATTTTTTCAGTAATGTCTGATGACTTCGCCTCAATCAGCCGGCTTAGACACTGATTGTCTTCAATTAGTTATTCAATTAGGCTAAATAAATTATACTACTTATATGTAAATGGTGAGGGTTTTCGCAAATATATTGCAGCACTTGAAAATGTACTTCTTCTTCTTAGCATCACACGATTGCTTCATTCACAACCTTGCGCCATATGTCTCTATCTAGGGCCACCTCCTTCCAAAGCCGTACGTTTAGCTTTTCAAAGGCAACTTCCACCTCTTCGAGCCATCACTTTTTGTGCCATCCTCTTCTTCGGTCTTCAACAGACAGTAATTCAACTGGCTTTCTTGTGTTTCTTGTGTTGTTCTCGCCTTGGGTATTCTAAACACGTGTCCGAACTATCTTATCCTCTGAGATTTTATAAATCTTATTACATCACATTTTTTGCTAATAGTTCAAAATTTATGAGAAACTTAATCGCGTCACAAAATTCTAAGTCTCCATAAGAGAAATTTTCTACAATAGTGAGTCAAATATTTGCTAGAATCTTAATAGATCTATATAGTTGCAGTAGTGCTGCGTAGAACAAAATCTCTCTTCCATTCTCCAACTTCTCCATCGTGCGAACTCTTTGACTTCCTCTGAGACAAAAATATTTCTCATTCGCTCGTATTTTCCCTGCATGGTGCAGTTTTTGCACACACACGCACTCATGGTATATGCATGTATGTGTGTGCATAAAAATGATTATTGTTAGGTGAATGAATGAATGAGTTAGTGAATTGTTGCGGGAACGAGCAGTGATTATAGAACGCTTGCTTGATAGGAATATATGTATGATTGTATAGCTGTATGGCTGTATGTTTGTGTATTTGTATCCTCTCATCGGGACAAAAGGGCAATGTACGACGATTTATTGTTATTATTATGACTTTTTGTGTGTGTATTGGTGTTCATTTAACATTTGTTTTAATGCTTCTCATTGTTCAAGCTGGCAGTGTTAGTTGTTTCTGATGCTTTGCTCCTTTACTACAGGCGATAAAGAGAAGTGGTAAACTCAATAAAAAGTATCCTTATAAAATTACGACGTGACACTAATTTCATACAAATGGATTGCGTTATTATCCTGAACATTTCAGTTAGGTACATCAGCAAGGACAAAATACAGAATTTTCCTTTTCACGCAATTATTAAATTGTCATTCAAGCGCTTTGAATAGTTAAAATGTAATGAAGCTTAGCAAATGGAAAATCTAATAAAAAGAAGGTCAGTGAAAATAGGCTGGGGGGAGGGAAGAACGAATCACAATTTTTTTTAATAAAAAAATGTGTAAAAAACAAAAAACTAAAATTAATCCACATTCCATTTAAGGTGGTAAAAACTTAAATCCCTGCTTTTCATTTGTGATATCAGGTGTGTATTCTCAGATGTGTGTTGCAGAATAATTTGTCCTTACGACTTTCTAATTAGTTTGCACTTTTCTGAATTGTAATGATATGAGACCAGATTTTTATGAATCAAATTTAAGTCCTCTCCTGGACCCACTTAGAACTATATGTAATAGTAGTATTTCTGCCCAGCTTATGTCAAATGTAATTTCTTCCATCCTTTGACCCAAATAGGATTCAGATTGAAATGTTAGCACAGAACGTTAGTGCGTCGGCTGATATCGTCAATAGAAAGCTTATGACCCCTTGCCATTTCTTTGGCGCTCTGACCATTTAGAATATTTTTTTGCTATCTTAAAGTTTTCTCTGTACTGTACTGCGGAGCTAACAGTTCTCCACAATGGCGCCATAATCACTGCATTTAGAACAAGATCCGGCGTGAAACAGGGCTGCTCACTGTCGCCACATCTTTTCGCGGTCATACTTGACGAAGTGATGCAGTATGTTGAAAAAATGAGCCAAGGCATCACTTGGACGCTATACCGCCAACTACACAACCTCGACTATGCTGACGATATTTGCCTGCTTTCACACAGGCATTCTGACCTGCAGGCTAAAATATATTTTTTAGTCATCGTTGCACGAAACGTTGGTATAGAAATAGTAAATAAGAACAAGAACCAATCCAAAAAGCGATAAGTGTTGTAAATGACGATGGATCAGGCACCCTCTCACAGAGGACAGGGAAAGCATTAGCGGAACAGCATTGGAATGGAATCCTCAAGAACACAGACGACTTGGAGGCGTTCTAACCTTCATGAACTAAAAACTGTTAACCAAACGTGGGATGTCGTGAAGAGAACAGCAGTTAACAGAATAAGATTTAAATGTCTTGTTGAAGCCCTATGTGTTCCCAAGTGGAATAATAAAGGAATAAAAATAAAAAAAGGTTTTCTAAGCTTTGCAGCATTTCTATTTTTAAGCGCAACGATGTTTTACATTTTCTTGTAAGAGTTCACTCTTGATTTGCATGCTACATTCAATTTCGTTTTGAATTTTCCTCATTTGTCGCTACCGAAACGGCTATTTATTATTGTCAAAAGCACACCACCATGGCTCCTCTACTATTAAGGTTACTAGAATTAAATTTTCTATTACTTAGGCACTAAGAGTCGTGTTGTTGTCATTCATTTCATTTGCGACTGTTTACCAAATTGCACGACGTGAATGACGCGACGTTGGATTTCGAGGCTTTCAGCGTTGCCACCATTAAAATGGAAGATTAACGCCAGGTTTATTTAAGTAAACGAGTGAAAAATGTTTACGTTCACACTTAAATGTGGAGAAAAATAAACAAATAGATATGAACACTATGAAAATCGAGACAACAAAAACAACTTTAGCTAAAGTGACTGTAATGGCGAATGAAAATGAGATGAAAACTAAAACTGCGGGCTATGCGAGATCCTTGGCACTTTCGTGTGCTTTTTGCACTCGCGTGAAACGAGTGAAAATTTTTAGACTGTGGGGAAAGCCACGAGGGTCGTTACGGTTAAAAATTTCAAACCAAAAAAATAAGGCGCATACTTTCACTTCTAGTTTATCATTATTGTTTTTTTTTTTTGTTTGCCTTGCATTTCATACCATTTCAACTTCCGGTGCAGAATGCTGGTATCTCGTAATATAAATATACGCTTGTATACGAAAATCTCAGTATTGTTGGCAAATAATTCCGTGATTTTCGGGATTTGCACTCCCGCAGTCCAGGGAAGGCTCTCGGGATTTATATCATAAAATATTTAAAAATAAAAAAATAAATAATTGGCGCGTACACTTCTGTTAGGTGTTTGGCTGAGCTCCTCCTCCTATTTGTGGTGTGCGTCTTGATGTTGTTCCACAAATGGAGGGACCTACAGTTTCAAGCCGACTCCGAACGGCAGATATTTTTATGATGAGCTTTTTCATGGCAGAAATACACTCGGAGGTTTGCCATTGCCTGCCGAGGGGCGACCGCTATTAGAAAAATGTTTTTATTAATTTTGCTTTCACCGAGATTCGAAGCAACGACCTCTCAGTGAATTCCGAATGGTGATCATACACCAACCCATTCGGCTACGGCGGCCGCCAAATAAAATATTTAGCCACCGTTTTTTTGAGGGTATCGTTTGCGCGATTTCAATGAAACTTGCACCGATTTAACGGAAATAAATTGCTCTAGTACAGAAATACGAGGAGTGCTCGAAAAGTATCGCGAATTTTGTGTTTTTTTCAAAAATTATTTATTTATTCATTCACTTCAATTTTGTCCTCTTCAAAGTAATCTCCATAAGATATTATGCATTTGTGCCAACGTTTTTTTCTAATCTTCAAAGCACTTCAAAAAATCATTTTTTTTTTATTTTGTTGAGCTCCTCCTTCGATGCTGTCTTTATCTCGTCAATCACAGCGTAGCGTCGTCCTTTCATGGGCCTCTTCAGTTTCGGGAATAAGAAAAAGTCACAGGGGACCAGATTCGGGGAAGACTGTGGCTGTGGCATCTTTAGTGTGTTGTTTTTGGCCAAAAAGTCGCGCGCAAGCAACGATGTGTGAGCAGGGGCGTTATCGTGATGCAAGAGCCAATTTTTGTTCTTCCACAAATCCGGGCGTTTCTGGCGGATTGCTTCGCGCAAATTGCGCATAACTTGGAGGAAATATTCCTTCTTGACCCTTGTACCTTGTGGCAAGAGCTCATGATGCACAACTCCCCTGCAATCGAAGAAAACGGTAAGCAAAACTTTTACATTCCACCGAACTTTGCGCGCTTTTTTCGCTCTTGGTTCAAGCGGCAGCTTCCATTGAGATTATTGAGCTTTGGTTTCCACGTCATAATCATAAACCCACGATTCGTCACCAGTTATGACTCTCTGGAGCAAATTTGTGTCGTCGTGGACAGAGTCCAACATCTCATTAGCAATGTTCATGCGATGCTGCTTTTGGTCGAAATTGAGCAGTTTTGGTACGAATTTTACGGCGACTCGTGTCATGCCCAAATCATTGAATAAAATTGAATGGCAACAGCCAATCGCTATGTCTAGGTCCTCAGCAACTTCTCTAACGGTTGTTCGACGATTGACCAATACCATTTTCTTTACTTCATCAATTTTTTCGTCTGTTGTTAAAATGCTCGGGCGTCCGGCACGCCGGCACGCTTTTCGTCGTTCACATCTTCCCGGCCTTCTGAGAACATTTTGTACCACCGATAATGTTACCTGCGAAAGTGAACTTTAGCGAACGTAACCTGGTAGCATTTCAAAAACTTGATCAAACTATTTTTGGAGCATTTCTAAATCGAATGAGTTTCTTACAACAGAGTGGATCGATTTTGGAGTGTCAGCTTAGTCTGGAGTTGGAGTTTTTAGTGACAGTCAGGCTGTACTAAAGGCTCTAGAGAACGCAAAATAAACCGCAAAGATCGTTCAAGATTGTAAAAAGAAGCTTAATTCTGTTCCAAGACGGAATAAGCTTATACTTATACTTATATAGGTTCCAGGGCACCACAATTAATCCGGTGGCAAAAAATATTCTGGGCGAGTACCAATGTGGATTCAGAGCGAACAGATCAACTACTGATCAATATTTTGTAAAATGCCAAATTTTGGAAAAAATTGGTATCAATGACCCTGACAGAAACAACATCCAAGGTGGTGATACATTGAAAAACTTCATCCTCATTTAATGTTATTACAAGTGTGAAACAAGGAGACATACTCACTACTTTCATATCTAACCTCGTTTTAAATTTTGTCATCAGCGATATCGGGCCTGGAGCTACCATTTTCACAAAAAGCGTCCAGATCTACGGCTATACTGACGACCTTGCCATCATTGCAAGAAGCCAACGCGCCCTTGCTGACTGTACGCTGGAGCTGATAACTGAAAGCTAGTCGGCCTTGAAGTTAATGGTGATAAGACAAAATATTCGCTAGGTCTTTAAGCGCCGCGCGCAATGGCAACTTGGAGGCCGGCGCATATATTTTTCACAAAGTGAGGAATTTTAAATACCTTAGTAGCGCTGCAGAGCCCCTACTCGGCGTGAATGGTACATTACGAGGTGCGAATAGAAGTTATTTTGCGCACCTGAAATTTCTCAAGCGACAAATGTACAGGACGCTAATAAGACAAGTGGCAACATATGGCTGCGAAACATGGGTACTGCCACCTAACAAAAAGGACTACCTTCTCCGCTTTGAGCGTAAAATCCTAAATCTGCATGCATGACTGCAGGATTACGAAAAAGACCTTCAACTCTCTTATGTTGGGCAGGAAGACAACCAAGAAGATGAGCAGATGATTTTGATGCAGATTTACGTCTGATAAATGCTAGGCGAAGCGTCGCAATGAACCTAGTCGTGTAGTATGCGATTGCGAAGGGAGTGAGCCAGTGACCCCAGTCTGTTATTGCTGTGTGATTGTAATGATTAATATGGTTTGAATTCCAAAAGGATAAAGTCAGAGGCCGTTCACTAATATTATTTAAAACAACACGTCATCTCTTACAGATACATCTTTTATAGTGTATAAGATTGAATACAAAAAACCTGAACCAGCTGATATCGACTGATACGTACAAAGTGTATCGTTTTTCAATGTTGCTTTTTGGCTGTAAAAGGAGATTTTCTCTCTCTCTCTATATCACATGCTTCATAAGAAAGAACAATTTCTGAAAAATCCCAACAATCCTCGTATTTTCGATACCTCAAAAAGGTCGGGATCACAGGACTAACATCCCTAGCAGGTATTCATTTGTAAAAATAATATATAGCCTTATAAAAAGCGCACCTATTGAAAAACGCCTTACCTCCTTTAAAGGGATTTAGGCCAAGCTTCTACAATTTAGGGTGTGTGTGTGTATCTTGTTGTTATTTCTTCAAATGGAAAGTAACAAATATTTTTTATGAGAGAAATTTAAATGGCAGAAACAGCCTCGGAAAATTACCTTGGCTTGCCGTTTGCTAGTAGAAACAAATGTGGTTTGTTGAGTATAGAACACAGGACCCATTGCTATTGCTGCCATTACCACTAACCAACAGTGACGGCCAGCTATTTACGTATTTTCGTACATACTTGCCCATATAAATATCCAAGCACAATGCCACGTATGAACTTAACTCAGAAATGTATATTTTGTTGCCATGCCGCCTTTAAATTTGCGCGTATCTGCATGAAGCATCCAATGCTTTTAACTCGCATTCAGCAGTACAACGCCAAAAGCTTCTTCGCACAATAACCATGCCACAATAACAATGTGCAATGCTTTACGATAGCTTCGCTCCGAAGAGTGAAAGGAAGTTTTAGCCAAGTAAAAGCACTGCATTGTTGTTTACGCTACATCGTCCTTGGAAGGTCACCGGCACAACAGCGAGCAGGCGCTACCAAAGGAAATGCACTGCGACAAATACGAGTAGTTGCGCTAAACGGGTGAGTAGGGAGGATCGCAGAGTGCCTTTAAATGGGGTCATACTCGTCATATCTTAAAACACATAAATACTGCATAGAATTTATTGCAACGTAAATAAGAGTTGAACGGACAATGGAGCGACTGTTTACAAACAGAATGTCTTGATAAATATTTGTAAAACCGTTATGCTACTTGACATACAGAAAGGCCGTAATGGGTCAAGGGTGTTGAGTACAATTGAAAATGGTTCAGAGTTTATGTTTAGTAGGGAGAAATTTTGCAGAGATAGGCATCCCGGTGGGCTAGAGCTCGAAAATGTAGGGTATTTTCAGCAATTTGGTTTACAATAAAAACAATGAAAAACAATATTTAATTTTTTAGGCTTTTTCAACTTCTTCAACTTCTTTCACATACAAAAATGAAAAAAAAAAATTTATTTTCATAATTAAAAAAAAGCGCTGAGTTGACCCTCCCGAAAAATTGGACCTGGACAGTGTTGTCCACCTTGGCTCTTCTGTTTATCTGAACACAAAACACAAAAACCAAAAAACTTATTAATCAGCATGATTGTAACTATGTCCCTATGTACTAGAATAAAAAAAAAAGGAAAACTTTGACAAAATGGCGCGGTTATGAATTTGACACTCTAAAAATCGGGTATTTTTTCAGTTTTTCAATAAAAAAATACGAAAAAATTGAATTAATAATAATAGGTATGATTCTAGTACGGGCGATAGTCATTAATGTTGTGAACGACATATTAAAATTTCAGCCGATTCGGTTGAATAGTTTCTTTATTTTGACAACACCAGACCGAAAAAAGTAGATTTGAAATAATTGAGTTCAAAGTTTTGAGATTGGATAATACGACTATTGATGCCGCCTGTAGAATCGAAAATACTGGGAATATCCTTCTAAAAATTTTACTTAAAAGCATATACGAGTACTTTCGAAATATCAGAAAAACATGGATATTTTTTTAATTCTAAACCACCGAGACGCCTTAAGTTTTAAAAAAATCGCCTAAAAATCAATGAGCAAACGGCAAATATGCATTTGGAGCATTCAAACATTTTTATATTAATAAATTTTTCAATATTCAATATTTAAATATGCACAAGGGCTACACAGGCATCAAACAGTCGATCAGTGTTTTATTAAACCAAAAAAAAGCTTTTGGAGCAGATTCTATGGCATTGATAGGAAGCGGACTTGTACTTTAGCTACTTTTTCTTTTTAGAAAGTAAAGAAGCCGCAATACTACATAACTACAATGGTGGCCATAACAGTTGTATAATTGTTTCGTCATTTCATTTTTTACAACAGAACGAAGGACTTTACATTGGATTCAAAGATCCTCAATCACTGCGCCTTATTCGAATTTACATCTCTTCAAAATCCAACCGGCCTTATATTTTTGACAGTTTTCATATTTTTTCATTTAAAGAAATTTTCTAAAAATATTTATTAAAAAGTAATGATAAAAAATAATATTTTGGGATAATTAGTTCTACTTAGCTATGATTAAATTTTCAATAAAAAAATTTTTTCCTCAGAATTATTTACTTAAATTAAGAGATACAAATTAATTTATTTAAAAAAGTTTTATTTTTTTTTTTTTGATATTTTTTCTGCATATGTTTTTTGCATGTTTCTGTTTAGAGGAACAGCAATATCAACTATATAACCAGTCACTTGAGGTTTATCAATAAGGAAAATATCTGGCCTATTGTGGTCTCTTGTGGCATTTGTTAAAATTGTTCGGTCGTAATATCGAAGGTAGTTGGAGTCTTCATGAACAGGTTCTGGGGTGTATCTGAAGTACGCTATTTTGCTTGGATTGAAGTTGCACATCTGCGTCAGTTTTAGATGGATTATTTTCGCGATGTCATTATGTCGCTTAAGGTACATAGAGTTTGCCAGTGTGGCGGATCCCGCTAGCACGTGATCTAATGTCTCACTTCGACTATTGCATCTTCGACATCTGTCTGCAGCGGCATTTGGATCTCGCATTACGTATTTAATGTAATTTCTCGTTGGAATCACACCATCTTGTATGGCGAAAATGGTACCCTCCGTTTCGGCAAATATCGACCTGTTGGTAAGCCATGAGTGCGACAATTTTTGGTCGACATGTGGGCTCAGCAAATCTTTTCAATATACGCCGTGGACAGCCATTTCAGACCATCTTTGGATTTTTTCATCTATTGTGGTTGCGTTCCCGATTTCGTAGGATTGATTCATCCGAAGTGGGGTGTAATTATCATCCGCAGCACTTGCAGCCTTGTGCAGATCGGATTGGGAGCACTTATGTTGGAAGTATGCTCTTATGTTCAAGATAAGTTTGTCATGCAGTGCTTCAACATCAATTTGTCCTCTGCCTTCCGCTTTTCTAGGTAGCATCATTCGAACGACAGAGCTTTTTGGGTGACGTGACTTGTATTTAGTCATAATTGTACGTATTATTCGTTGTAGATTTTCTATTTCAGTAGATGACCATTTTACAATTCCGAAGCTATACGATACCACCGGGACGACAAATGAATTAATAGCGCGGATTTGGTTTTTCCTATTAAGTTGGGTTTTACAGACAGCGTGAAGGCGCCTTTTAAATTCTGCTATCAGATTTTTCTTCATTTGCATCGTATTTATGCTGTTGCTTGGCACAACTCCAAGATACTTGTATACCTCCCCTGGCTCCATTTCTGTTATGTCGAGTCCGCTACTTTCCGCAGTTACATGTCGAGAAACCACTTTACCTTTAACTATTGGAGATCTTTCGGCATTTATCAAGTCCAATAGGCATTTTAATGTCATTGGAGAAGGTTTCGTCACATCTCAAAAGCAGTTTATCTAGATGTTTGGAATTGCTGGCGTAGAGTTTCAAATCATCTACGTAAAAAATATGGCTCAGTCGGAATCTTCCAGACTGTCCGTGTTTTAATACAAACCCATGTCCCGTCTCATTCAGGATGTGACTTAAGGGGTTCATGGTGAGAACAAACCAGAGCGGACTCAACGAGTCACCTTGAAAGATGCCATTTCGAATGTTTATTTCGGTGGTATATTGAGATTTTTCCGGGCCAGGTATTTTTATTCTTGTCCTCCAGTGTTGCATAACTTTTTCTAGAAAGAGTATGATATTGGAATTGAAGTTGTAAATACGAAGTACTTCAATAAGCCAGGAGTGTGGAACCGAATCGAATGCTTTCATCCAGTCAATATAAGCTGCATAGAGGTTTCTGTTCTTCTGTTTAGATTGCCCAAGGACAACTTGATCTATAATCAGTTGCTCTTTACACCCTTGTGATGCACATATACATCCTTTCTGCTCTTCTGCAATCAGATTATGTGTTGTTTATTTTATTTTATATTATTTTATTTTATTTTATTTTATTTTATTTTATTTTATTTTATTTTATTTTATTTTATTTTATTTTATTTCATTCTATTTCATTTCATTTAATTTAATTTAATTTCATTCCATTTCATTTCATTTAATTTAATTTAATTTCATTCCATTTCATTTCATTTCATTTCATTTCATTTTATTTTATTTTATTTTATTTTATTTTATTTCATTTTATTTTATTTTATTTAATTTTTTTTTTTTTCATTTAATTTAATTTACTCCGTTTTTATTTAACGAAAATCTCTAAACAAAATCTTTAAAATTATATCTTGGTAGCAAATATTTTTAACAAATTTGCTTTTCACTGATTTATACTAATTTGTATATTAAAAAACTTTCTGAAAATTTGGTTATCTAAATCACCACTTTTCTTTTTTCTAATTCCAGTCAGCTTTAGTGGCCGCGACAGTAGCAGCGAGCCTAGTTCAGCCTTCAATGTGCCATGTATAACGGGATATTTTCGCTGCAACGATGGTAAATGCATACCCTCGCTGGGCGTGTGCAACTATCAGAAGGATTGCGAAGGCGGCGAAGATGAACAGCAGTCGTGTCGTAAGTATTCTTTGAAATAAAAAAAAAATTAACAAAATAACAAACAAATATTGGCAATATTTATTTTAAGAATAGATAAAAGTATATTAAAAAATTAAATTAGTTTATGAATAGTTAGCTCCTTCAAAAAGCGGACATATAAAATTATAATAGAGGATTTCTTCGCATTAGAAATTTTTTGCCTGAATTTAAGTGAACAAATTTAAATGCATTATTAATAAGAATTTGGATCATACTAGCCCACATATTTGCTGATCACTTTCCGCTTTTATAGCACAACGTTTGCTAGTAGGTAATTTTATATTAAATAGCGCACAAATCGATGGTGTTCTCGCTGTGTGCAACGACAGCCAAGCTGCGCTCATGGCCTTAGACAGACCTCCAACTACTTCAAGGGTAGTCGAGTCCTTTAAATCCAGGCTAAACTATGTCGGTAGACATAATAGCCTGATGCCAACATGGGTCCCGGGACACGTGGGTATCGCGGGTAACGAGATATCTGACTATTTAGACAGAATGGGCACTCAAGGCCAACTTCCTTAGCGAGCTTAGCAGGCTGAGAGAGGCTGCAGATGGACAAAACTGATGTTACCTGATGAGACCGCGAACCACTTTCTGTGCAGCCTTCGCTCGAATTAGGCTTGAAGTCCTTGGCATTGATGTATTAAGAAACGACCACCTTGGCTTTTTGGCACCACAAGATCTACTCAGATTTCTTCGCAGGTCGAGCAGATTTAAAGAAAATTAAATAGGGAACCCTAGTGCAGTACAATGGACTTAATTGTGTTTGAGTGCTATCTCAGAATTTGCCCCGACAAAAAAAAATCGTCGTGAAAAATATCACGACCCAAGTGCCCATCTTGCAATGTATGATATGCTCGAATTCTGCAAGCGTTTGTGTCCACCTAAAAAACTAGATACGAAGAGCTAAAGGTTAAGCCCGTAGTCTCAAATGATTGCCTAATCCGAATCAGTGCTCGACTTTGATTTTCTGATTTCTGCCTAATCATTTCTCTTGACCTAAAGCATATACATTAGGTCGCAACGAAAAAAAAGTTCACCATACACCCTGAGTTTAAAATATATTTTCACGGTAATTTCGAAAAAAAAAAATGTTTTTTCTAATACCAGAAGAGGTGCTTGAGGTCAATGTACTTTGAATAAAAAAAAAAAGTGCTCTGCTTGAATTGTCTCCAAAACCGTCGATATGTCATACTCTAAGAACCGACTGTAAATGTAGAGCATATGGTGACAACTGTAAAAAGATGATTCCTCCCTTGCATAATACATTTTTTTTTCAATATTTTTGCTGCACTACGAGGATAGTTTAAGGCGTCCGTGCAAAAATAAAAATAACTTAATTGTTTGGGTTAAAATTTTTAATTTTTCGACGTACAATAGTCTCCTTTTAGGCTTTTACACTTCATCCAACACTGTTTGTCGATACCTTCCGAATAATAGAATTTGTGCAAGTCTGAAAAGTAGCCATTCGTTTCTGCAATCACCTTCTCGTTTGAATAAACTCTTTTCTCCGCCAGCCATTTCCTCAAATTGGGGAACAAATAATACTTATATGGAGCCGAGAAAGCCAAGTCTGGAGAATAGGGGAAATGTGAAACGAGTATTCCATTAATTTTGCGTTCACAACTGCTGAGGCTTTAGCTGGTGCGTTGCCGTGATGGAGAAGGAAAATCACTTGACTTCTTCGATTCAAGCTTGGTGTGAGTTCTTCCCAAAGGTGCAACTAACGAAACAGAACCTCGATATGCACCAGTAGCAGTAGCAGACTTTGCACGGGATTTTTAAACGATCAGCGCAATTGAAATACTTCCTTAGCAAAAGTTTAATGATTTTTAGCGGGCTTTGATTTACTGGCATTACGACAGTACGTTAGGGTGGTAGGAACAGATTTCTGGTGGGTAAGTACCTGAATGGAGTACTTGAGTGCAGTGAACATTGAAACAATAAAATTGTCTTCTCGAGACAAAAACATTGATATTGTCACACTTTAAAATCCGACTGTAAATGTCAAAGACCTGATGAAAAATGTAAAAACGCGACCCACACGCAAAACCAAAAAAACACCAAAAAAAAAACAACAAAACACAATTGCCTTGCAAACATATATATAATAGAGTCAGGTTTGTATGGTGCAAGGTTTGGTAAGGTTGCACGTTCTTACATTCATATGTTAGCTTAGGTTATGGTGGTAGTCGATATGTACGACCAACTCACCTAGACCTTACAGGTCCATTGTGTTACCACTGTGCGACACGGGCACCTCATTTATTTTTCATCGTGGAACCATTTTATGGCTCCTATGAAGCGCAGGATTGGCCCATACCCACGCCAGACAGTTGCGTAAGAGAATTGAAAAAATATTTACTTAGAAAACCTGCTATGATTGTAGCAAACGGTGGACAATTGCAAAGGAAGGAAGCTCAACTGTTTCTTCCTCTTCCCAATATTGCAGAAGTAGTAGACTACAATATTCACAGAAGAAAACTCCAGGTCTCAAGAAATGCCTGCCAAATAGCCAATGGTCGGTTATGCAAGCCACGACCTTCGAGATATCCTCGCTTGTATGGCTAAGTAGATCCTTGTTGACTTTTTCTTATTTATTTGCGGGCATAGCAGCCTAGGACAATGTAATTCTTAAATATTAATTTGCTGGCAGTTGCTAAGTATCCCAATGATAATTCAGTCACTGAGCAATGGAAGAGTAGTACCTTTCCTGACTAGCTCATAGGCTTTACAATTTCCCTCCATATCTCTGTGATCCGGAACCCAAAACAGGCTGAACTTGCATACGACACTAATACCATTAAGGGCCTCTCGGGAGTCCTGAGAAACCTTTGATCTTAGCATAGCCGCATTCATTAACTTAATGGCCGCCTGGCTATCCGAGAATGCATTTATTGTAGTTTTTGTTACGGCATGCGTATTCAGATATGTAGCCATATATTTTATAGGTAGAACTTCTACCTGACAGACGCTGCAATAGTCTGGTAGTCGAGCGGAAAGTTGAAGTCCTAATTGCTTCAAAAATGCTTTATAGCCAACTCTATTGTCTCACTTGGCACCAACTGTATAGAAATTTAATTCCCGCCTTCTCCATGGTCTTGGTGTTTGCCACTCTCTTCTTGACGGTATGCTCATCTTAAAGAGTCTGCCGAAGGTGAGTGACTATTCAGAATTTGCAAAATAGAAGCGTGGCCAAACTAACGTTCTTTCCTTAGATGTAGGAGCTCAAGGGCTTACGCGCCAATTTATATTAATATGTTCATATAAACTATATTATTTGTGATTATATTTTCTTGTATATATAAAATATTTTTTTTAAAAATGTTGTTCATCTTATTTCCCACCAGCGCCACCTGAATGCGAAGCGGGACAAATCAGCTGCGGCCAATATGTCTTTAATAAGACCTACTGCATACCGCCGCATTTTCGTTGTGATATGACGGAGGATTGTGAGGACAAATCGGACGAAGCGCAGTGCAGTGAGTAGAAAATTCATTCTTCCTTATATGCAAATTTTAAAAAATGTTTCTTTGATTTATTTGCTCGTCCAACCGCCATTTACATAAGCTAGCAAATATACACCCGCGAATCCAAATAAAAACCGAACTTTTTATAAAACGAAATAATCAGTGTGTAGTTGGTGGCAAATATTTTTTATTAATCGATATATTTATCTGGGGAGGATGGTTCCATATGTAGAAGTCCACGAAAGTGGGGAAAGTTATTGATCGCCATTCACTTGTGAGTGGCCAGGACGATTCTTCTACATATGATTCAAGCAGCTCACAACTTTCGGCATTAGCCCAAGTATCCTTTGGTTAGCTTCGGAACACCCGTTCGAGAGTGAGCCAACGTGAGAAGGCGAATCATCCCAGGATAGCTAGTTGTGCGCTAGGTTTCGGAAATAAAAACACGAACAAAGCCTCGGATGAGCACTTCCTGTACTGATGATGACCCCTCCTACAGTTGCCATGTAAAAGAGCGCAAATTCGGTGTTGGATTTGTTGTGGGAGAGAGCCTCCATCGCCAAGTACTGTCGTTCAATCCGGTGGACAAGCGTCTCACAATAATCCGCATCAAAGCGCATTTTTTTAATATCTCACTCATTTGCGTCCAAGGAAAGAATATTTGATCCATCGAGGAGCAGGACGATGCGATCAAATATTCTTTCTATGAGCGCCTGCAACGTTCCTATGAGCGCTGCCCCCCCCACGACTTCAGCGCCAGGGCGGGCAAGGAGGGGAGTTTTGGTCCCACAGTCGGAAAATTCAGCCTGCACAACGAAACTTCCGGTAACGGACACAAGCTGATCGACTTCGCCAGGGCCCGAAACATGGTAGTCTGCAGCACTAGATTCCAGCGTAAGAAGATACACCAAACTACCTGGCTATCTCCTGATCAAAAAACGCGAAACCAGATCGATCTTGTTTTGATAGATGGAAGACACGCTTCAAGTGTTTCAGATATACGTACGATTCGAGAACCCAACATCGACTCAGATCATTACCTCGTTGGTACAATGAGAGAACTCTGAGTCAAAAAAAATTTGTACAGGTGGTACAAGCTTTTAATAGAAGGTCGAGAAGATGTGAATGACGACGGTCGCTCCAGCACATCAACAACCCATGAAAATGTTGAGAAAGTGAAGAAAATTGTTATGGAGAATGGTCGCATCACAATTAGAGAAGTTGCTCAGGATGTCGGCATATCGGTTGACTCATGCCATGCAATCTTTTCGGATATTTTGGGCATGAAGCGTGTGGCAGCGAAGTTCGTTCCAAAATTGCTGAATTTTGACCAATAACAACGTCGCATGAGCATCGCTTAGAAATTGTTGAATGACGTCAAAGATGGTCCAGGTTTGCTTGAAAGGGTCATAACTGACAACGAATCATGGATACATGGTTATAAGATCGAAACCAAAGCCCAATCGTCTCAGTGGAAGAGTCCAGGAGAGCCTAGACCAAACAAAGCACGTCAAGTTCTATCAAGTGTCAAGGTTTTGCTCACAGTTTTCTTCGATTACCATGGCGTAGTGCATCAGGAGTTCTTACCACAAGGTCGTACGGTAAATAAGGAATATGCGCCGTTTGCAGGAAGCAATATGAATAAAACGCCCTGAGTTGTGGGAAAAATGCATGGCTGCTAATTCATCTTTACTTGTGAGAGATTATTTGCTGCTTCGAGGATTGGACCATCCACAGACGGGAGGTTATTGTTAAAGATAAAATACGATGATTTTTGAATATAGCTAGATTTATAGTAAGTGTCTTCGAAAACATTTTTTTTTTTTTTTTTTTTTGTATTTAAAGAGATACATTAATAAGTATACTAGGAAACGAGTTTGTTAAAGTAGGCCTGGAGCGAAAGAACATCCACTGGGTTTCATGTTGTGGTAAATAATTTTAAGTCGTATGCATATCATAGATGCCTGGCAAATAAAAAGCACTTTCTAATACCATTTATAAATAAGACGAATAGTGGGGACCCAAAACACTAACTTCAGGTACTCCAAAAGTGGCAATGAAAGGAGCAGAAAATTCACCCTCTCACTAAGATAAGATTTCAACCATAAAAGGAAAACCGAGTGAGAACGAAGAGAGCCCAGTTTACACAATATCAAGAATTACATTATGTCAAAAAAGTACTGGGAATTGTTCAATAAAACGCAAAATAATTGTTTCATCATCGAAATTTATTCTGGCGCCTTCAACATAGCATCCATTCGAAGCACTATACATGTAACGATTATTCCAGTCATCAAAGCACCTTTTAAATGCGTTTGAAGAGATCTTCTTCAACTCCTTCAGCGAATTCTGCTTACTGACCTCTATCGACGGCGTCCTCAAACCGGCGTCTGCGGAGTGGCAATTTAAGTTTTGGGAAAAGGAAAAAGTCACAGGTGCTAAATTCGGTGAATACGGTGGTTGTTCGATGATATTTTTCGATTTGTCGAGTTTTTGGCCTCGAACGAGTCGAGCAGCCACACGTCTCATGCTCAATTGATGGTGTAAAATGTTGCGAATAAACTTCTGAGACACGCTAAGGTCACGAGCTACCTCCTTTAAACTTAAATGGTGGTTTTCCAGCACCATTTCCTTGATTTTGTCGACGTTTTCATCCGTTGAAGACGTTGATGGACAACCAGATGGGGGCAAATCTTCCACGACTTCTCGGACTTCTGCAAAAGCCTTATACCACTCGCAGACCCGTGTTTTTATAAAACACACTCGCCATAGACTTTCTGCAACATTTTTAGCGATTCGGCACACGAAATCCCGTTGAAAACACAAAATTTAAGACTAATTCTTAATTCGATATTTTTACCCACAGTGAAAGCCGAAGAGCACACCGTCGGTTGACTGATATAATTAAATGCCAAAAACAAGCTAACAGACAGATCACCCTCAAACACTGTGGCACTATAGAGGATAGTTGTGCCAACATGCCAAAAAAAATGAAGACATTTTTGTAACGCGCGCTTTTGAAATGAACAATTCCCGATATTTTTTTGACAGAATGTGTATGTGAAACAGTGTCAAAGGCCTTGGAGAAATCAGTGTAGACGCAATTTACTCACAACTTTTGAGCGATTGACCGAAATTCTGGTCACATGCCAACTTGTGAAGCAAAAATCTTTGGGAAACTTAAACACTCGGCCAAAATATCTACTACCTACATACAACTCTCTGAAAAATGTTTCATCTTTTTTTTTCATAAAACGTTGGATGATTTTTTCTTTTTGTAATAGAGTGTATACTCCTACACGTGTTTATTGTGCTATACTCAACTTTCATAAGATAACATTTTTTTATTTTCATTTTTTTTTTTTTTCATTTTTTGCCATCAAAATATGTATGAGAATTTTCGAACCTGCATACTTTTTAACTTTTTAGCTTTGTATGCAAATGTACTCGTAGTATAAAAAGCAAACACCTAAAGGCATCCCTTCACAAGCATTTCGCTGCTTTTATTTTCAAATCTGCTTTGTTATTTCACTTTTGAATTTATATTTTTGTTTTTGCATTATTATTGTACTTTTCATTACTTTTCGCGCTATATGCACAAAACAAATGGTTTATATTATTTTGCTTGTTATTGTTATTGTTGTTGCTGCTGCTGCTGCTGATTATTATGCCAAATTTCAACTTCTCCCAATTGCTCACAATGCACATAGAAGACTGAGAGACTTGTAGGGCGCGTAGCTGATGACTCTAGGGCGATTTTCTATGGCAAACGTTGAAGTTGGAAAATGAAGACTGCGCAAAGTTTTGAGACTTAGGGAGTTCTTTTGACTGCATTCCAAATGAGCACTTCATGCAAACAAAAGCCAAAAAGTCGTGAACGGTAGTTGAATGCAGCGAACAGTGAAAGTGCACTGAGTGGCGAACAAAAGGAAAATTTTAATTTCATTTTATTTATATTGCATCATTTTTTTTATTTTCTTGTGTGCTTTTGATTTTTATGGCAATGACATATTTGTGGTGCATGTGTTTGTAGGTAGGGAGAAAATACCAAAGAAATTATTAATTTTTCTTCTTCAGTTTTTAATTTGTGTTTGGAATGAATGCATGAATGCATGAGTGGCTGCAAGTGGTTGAAAATTTATGAATTGAACAAATATTTTATAATTTGTGCAGTGATGGAAAATTAATTGTCACTTACTCTATTTTCATATATTTTCTTTTGATAAAATATTTCTCACATTTTCTAGAAGCTGAAATTATATGAAATATGAAGTTAAAGAAAGCAATAAAAAACTTAATTAGTCCAAGCACTCAGTAGAAATAATAGAGATAGGAAAGATAAAAAGTGGGTGGTAAGACGCGTAAATTAGTTTGAGGTCACTTTTCCACAAATCTCTTGTATTCATTGATGAATTTTAAGAGATCCGGAAGAAGAAGAGTATGAACTTTATCCATACTCAGTATATCGCAACCCAATATCCTAAGTCTGATTCTGGAAAATGCAGGCATAGGCATATCGGGCCTCCTTCAGTCGACGTTCGATGGTGTTGATACTCACATCTATTCCCTTTTTAGCAAGAACTGTTTGTGCTTGGCGTAGTCACAAAGAAGACTCCGCTTAAAAAGTTGGACAATCACTTTATCCTGCTTTTTCGTTGCCACTCGCTTCAAGGCGCGCTCGGAAAAGCCATCAACATTTTTGTACACTTTATACCTTGCGTACTTCTCACTCATTTTTGTTTGATTGCGTTTCCGGGAAAGTTTTGAACGACACTAACCTGAGTTAGCACTGGCGACGTAGCCCTTGAGTGAGACTATCACGCAGCAAAAAGCACAACGAAATATATCTTGAAGTTGCAAGAAAAAACCAGTTATTTTCTTCTGACACAGACTGTATAATCAAGCATTTGGCGAAATGGAGTCAAATGGGGTAATATTCAGAGATCTTTCTCTATCTAAATATTAATGAAAACTTCTCACGGCTCGTAATGATTTCCTTCACTGTTACCTACAATTGCTTCTCTGCAGATCTTCTACTGCACTGTTATAAAGTGGGGGAAACAACAAATTTCTAATTTTTGCACATCTACAACATTTCTGATACTTAGAAATTGTTTGGCCTGTTTTCTAGTGGCTAAGTGTAATGGAGAAAAGAAAGAAAAAAAGGAAGAGCATTGCCTCCTAATATAGATCATGTAGCCCTATTGATAGACGGATGGATGAGTTTGAGAAGGCAGAGAGGTCATAAATCAAAACTGAAGTATTGAGACGTAGGCCCCCATTATGCTTAAGATTATGTCTCAAAACAACGCAGAAAGCATGAAGAGGAAGGAACCTGAGGACTCATCGAATTTTCTTAACTTATTACCGAATCCGAGGTATATTTTTTTAATGCTCAGCTGGCTTGGAGTTGTAAGCGATAAAAACTTACAAAAAAACGCATTGATTACCCTCTGAACTTCGGCCGGATCTCTCTATTCGCAAACTGGAGTTTGAAGGTCGTGCCGGGGCAATCTTTCCAAGTAGGAAGGACTTCAACGAAGGAAATCTTTGCCGAGGCTATTACCTCTATCTTCACTGACGGCTTAAAGATGGAGTCAGGAGTTGGAGCAGGGGTTTTCTCTAAATCATCCAATTCATCTACATATTTCCTTAAAACTGCCGAATACTGCTAGTGCTTTTCAGGCAGAAATTTGTCCGATCCTGCAGGCGTGCAAAGGCTTAGGGAACACGTGAGTGATGGAGATATTAAAACTTTTTCCGATGCCATGGTGCAGATCGAAATTAGTCAACTCAAGGAGGAGATCAAATCTCTTGTGTGTGCAGGTAACATTTCTATCAATACTGGGTTCCAGGACATAGAAGCAAAGAGGGTAATGAAATTGCTGATGCGCTTGGCAGGAAGGGGTCAACTGAGGCTGTCACCTGGTCATCGGCGTCACCCGGTCATCGGCATCAGCATGACTGTTGTTAAAGGGAAATCGCATAACTTATTTCTCAATAAAGCGCAGATCAGATGGAGCTCCATTTATTTATGTGCTATTTCGAAAACCCTCTGACTCTAAAAGTCCTAGAGACTCAACGCCATTCAATTTCTTAACTCGTAGCTGTGTTTACCGGACGATTGGCACACATGCGGAAAAGCTAGGGTTACCATTTAACCCCCATTGCAGAAGCTATGGGGACCTTTCAGAGCAGGAGACTGTTGAGCACTTTCTCTGTAAATATCCGGGCTTGGCAGCGTGACAGTTCAGGTCACTGGGTGTTCCTTTCATCGACAGTGTTGGCCAGTTCGCCTACCTAAATTCCACTAACCTTCCACATTACTTCAGGAGCTCTGGCTGGCTGTAGATATCTGTTGGAGGACTCATAATGGTATCAAAACTTGAATTCATCCGAGCCACAATTTGGATTCTCAGCCTAGCAGATGCTGGATAAAATGTCGGATAGTGACCCTCTTCCCAACACGGGACGCCTATTGGATTGTCCAATGATACCTTTAATAGCCCTTAAAATTGTGCCTCGTGATTAGCCCAACCAGTGATAGTGGCATCTGCCTTCTTGGCCTGATAAGAAATTCCACTACCACCTTGTTCAGCAGGGTGGTGATGCTGATTTTGAGACCGCGCCAATAATCCCTGTGTCTTTTATACACAATGTTTTGGATCTTTGTGATGATTTCTGCAAATGAGGACTGGTACTTGATTCGCAGTTTGCCATCAGCCAGTTAATTACACTGACATTGCAGTGAGCCCGTACAAAAGTGCAGCTTCCTGATTTTTGATGGTATGTAATCTCTATTCAGCTAAGTAAATATTTTCTAACTATATTTTCCACCCAGCATTTTTGAATATCTTTAGGGTAATCTGGCTCTCACTGCAGACTTTGATTTGGTATGCGTACCTCCTCCTCTCAATTATCCATAGCAGTACACCGAGTATAGCAAAAAAATACCATCGAAAAACCGTAAAAACTGAAGTTTTTCTGCAGATACCATCCGGCACGAGTTCCTTTTTCAGTCTTAGAACAATTTTTGGCCATATCTCCTGAAAAAAATTCACTCGGAATTCTCCCATTGTTCTCTGGAAGGCACTTATATTTCATCCAAAAAGAAACTTCCACCCCTAATAACTATTTGGGTCCAGTGGCAGTGGATACTGCTTTGGCATCGGTCCAAATAATTCCCCATGTCCATCTAACATGATAGTATGCTCCTAATGTTGAATGCGCATTATACCTTATAAAGCCTAAAGATGCTTAATAAACAGATTCTTGATGATTAGTGTTGCTTAAATTTTGGTCTGACCAAGTCTGACTAGCCGCAGACATATTTTCATTCTTAAATTAATGAAGAGTAAACATCACACACGTCTAGTAAGTGCCTTTCAAGTGGGCATGCAGTCAATGAGTAGCTCAAGCTGGTAAGTCAAACTTCATTATGTATTCCGATCTAAGTTGCCAAATGGCTTCTCGAAGTCCCGTCAGCTTCTTAACATTCACTTGTCGTAAGTTTTTTTACTAAGTAATATATTTCCAAACTCTGTTGAATATCGTCAAAACCCCTTAACATGCCTCTCTGATTTAAATATTCTACTTAGTACGTATACGCCACCCCCACTTTTAATTTTTGAAGTAAATAAAGTAAAGTATACCTCCCCTCGCTGCTCGTCCAACCACCTCACAAAGGATATTTTTCTATTATTTTATTATTTTTGCGCATCCTTACATTATGGGAATGACGTGCATTAATAAATGGAATTTTTACTTCGGCATGCAGAAGGAAAGCAATGAAATTTCAAAATTCGAAAAATCTTAAGCATAAGCTAACTTATTGGTTCAGATTCCTTTGCCTTATTCTGGTATGGCAGCTCACAATTCACTTCCAAGAAAAAATTTAAAAAAATTTCTCAAATGCGAAAATTTTAATCCAGAAATATGCGTAGAGAATCTTACTCATTCATATTGAATTACTCACATGCCACTCTCTGAAAGTTACGTATACGCAAACACATTAATATGTTAATACATATCAGAGATAAAATATGTAACGTATACGCCCCGTGTCTCTTCTCATTATGATACATGCTGTGTGTACATGTTCATATGCATGTATTACATATAAAAATGTATGTTTATTGCTTTCTGAGAAACGGTTCCAACAATTCATATGGAATTGCTAAATTTACCTAAATAGGTGATACCCCTAAGGGTTTTGTATAAGGTTTGCCACCTGTTTTGATGTAACAGAAAAAGTAAATAAAATACCACAATGTGAGTATCAAAAGAAAGATTTTAGGTGTAAATAATAATAAAAATACATACACATTCTTAGGTAAAAATCGAAAAATGCTAAGTGAAGTAATCCTTAGAATATTCGTACAAGGTCTATTTTCAAATATAAATTAATTAAAATGGTTACAATACGAGAATAAAATGATAGGTACTTTACGCAGTCAAAAAATATGTTTTAATAGGGTTTCCATCTAACTTTTAGTATTTTTTTATATTTATTTATTTATTTACTAATACACAACGCAACAATCTTGGGCTATGTTTCATTCTTTATATTTTTATTTTATTTTCTAAATTTTTATTTTCCTTTTTAAATTTAGATTTTTTTTTAACTTATGAATAATAGTGACCCATTCGGCTACGGCGGTTACAAATTATACCAAATTAAAACAAACACAAAAAAGAATAGGAAAACGAGGTGAATTTTTTAGTGCTTTTCAGAGTTGATAAAAAAATTTTTAAACTTTTGTTTTTGAATCAAGAATTGAGTATTATTTTTTGGCAATTTTTTGCAATATTTTTTTTGTGGTTTTCAGGATCCCTACAAAACATTGTAAAATTTTTATTTTTTAAATAAATCATTGAATATAATTATTTCGCCATTTATGAGGAAAGGTAAAAGAGAAAACTAAATAATGTCGACCTCTAAGCATTTTGTACCAAATTGAGTCAATAAAACTTTTCACAGTGTTGTTGGCACGGTCAATTATTAAATAAAAAAAATTAAAAATAGGAAATTTAGGTGGAAGCATCAAGCATTGTTTAATTTATTTTTTTTTTTGGGTCCTTCTTATATCCATAAGTAAACACTTTACCTACAAAGGGTGGCGCAAAATTAATCACCCTATCGGGCGATTTATAGTTTATGCAAATGGTGTCGTACGTCAATCGTCAATTCGGCGCTAGAAACGTAGATAGCTGCAGTATACAAACAGATGGAGCAATGGAGCGCGTAAAGGTCCAAATAAAGATTTCCATCATTCAAAATAATTTTTTATTTTATTTAGTGAAATTTTTTTGAAACACAAAATTGGATGATTAATTATATTGATTATAATTAATTTAGCACTAGGATTAATATTTCGGGATATGTATTGGCTCTTAAACTGCAAGTCCACCCTCTCAACGGACAACAAGCTTCTCCTTTACAAATCTGTGATAAAACCAGTCTCGACTTGGGGAACCCATCTGTGGGGCATAGCGTCAAATTCAAACCTGAAAATACTGCAGTGTTTCCAGTCCAAGACTCCACGCACTCTGGTACGTGGCACATGTCCAAATTCATCGAAACTTAGACATCCCTTCAATAAAAGGTGGATTACAAAATTTAACCAGCAAATAACGAAAACGACTTCAATCGCCCCAAAATGAAATGGCCTCTACCCCCATGTCACCATCAAGTGTCTTTTTAAGGTTGAAAAGAAAAACACCGATCCAACTCGTCTAAGAGTTACTTATAAAATATTGAATTTATTTACTAGGAAGGATATTTCACAGGAAATATACCTTTAATGCTAAAATCAAAGTCACTTTTAAATACAATCAAATATTTGTAAAAAGTTTTCTATGAATTGTAAGTCTGGACAGAATTCGAAATAATTTTTAATAATATAAAAATGCGCCTCCCAAAAAGCAACACAACAAAAAACTTTACATCAGATAATTCCAAATTCGTAAATGTTTTTAATAAATTGGCTTTTAACTTTTATTCTATAATATTTTATTTTATTTTTTTTTTTTACATTTCAAGAATTTATTTGATGTACCTCACCTTTGCGAAGACTCTGCATAAAACTATCATTGACTGATGCACTACAGATGGCCTTTAGGCAATTTGTGCTTTTTTTCTATTTTTGCAATCTGCGAAAAAATTATTTTATTTACGAGTATAATATAATTTATAATTATTTTTAAGTTTTTTATTCTTAAGATGGTCTAAAAACGAAGGTATGAACACAGGCAAGGACTCAGAAACAAATTAAGAAGCTCACCTTGAACATTAGCGAGATACCTTTCCACTTTTTCACCCAATGAGCCCCAAGGCGAACAGTCTCCCCAGCAAGGATGCGCGGAAGCCTGTTACTTGGCGGAATAAAACACCGCGAGACAAAGTTCTTGGAGAGTAGGTAGATATTGAAGAAGGAAATCTGTTTCCATGTGCATCATATCATTTGGAGTATTTGGGGTTACAAAAAACATTTTTTTTCAATAAAAAAATTTAGAAGTATCTCAATTGAATCGTTTACGTCGACACCCCAAACTTGCGCGCCATAAAACATGATCGACCTTGAGCAAGCATCATAAATTTTTAGTTTAAATGCAGATTCGAGGATTATTAATACCTTTAAGAAAATTTGCGTTTTAGAATCAGCAAGCATGATTTAAGTGTTTCGCATAACAGAGTTTCATCTGCCGTTTTCTAATCTACTCCTCTTCCAAGTACTTCAAGGCATGCCTTGCTTCCATAAGCGCTTTGAACATTTTTGATCTTAGTATCAAGCATTTTCGGGTTGTGAGATGCTCCAGCAAGAAGAACTTCTTATAGAAAAGAAGATCCAAAAAATTTGAATACACAGTTACTCGCAATGCGGAACTTTCTTACCATTGCACGCAATACGCACGCACTTCTCTTACTTCCATTTCGCAGCTATCATATTAAATTGCTATAAATTTTAAAACGAATTCTCTTTATTAACTTTAAAGCTATTTATGTACGTACACCCAATTGCCAGCACTTCAAATAGGCTTTCACAAAGGCTCAAGTTAAATTACATTCCGACTAAAATACAAAAGCTTGTTAAAAGTCAAAAATTTGTTCTGCGTACTCTCTTTTATCTAAACACACATACATAAATAAATTTTGATGACTATAAAATTCCAGGATGCTAAGAAAATGCGCGCATATAAATTTTATACAGGAAGCAAAAAACAATATTTCGTAGCTTATTTAAATCTAAATAGAAACAAAACAGCGCACATACACACATGTAATTTAATAGTAGCACACATACACCCACACATACATTATGCACGCTTATGAACGATATTTGCTCCACATATATCGTATATTTGTTTGACACTTTTGTTGTTGCAAAGCACACACTTTGTCACTTCCTGTTACTCGTCAAACGAAAATGCGCTGTGTTAGCCGACACAGCCAAGTACATTTTGTCAACAAAGTGATAAGACAAGTGAAGCAATTTAATGGGGGTAAATTTGGTAGGCGTTTGCAGACGACTCTAGTACAATTGTACAGCTGCGAACATGAAAATAGCAGTGCCCTTCAAGATTTATTTTGAAGTCATATATTTTTTCCTATAAGCCATACAAAGGCAAATTTTAATACCAAATATCTACAAAGGATTGCGGGATTTCAGATATGTAGAGTTTATTTGAATAAATCTGGCAACTACGTAAATAACGTTTCTTTATTGGCATCACTTTGATTTTAAGTGCAACATTGGAATAGCAATGCCTGCAGTTTTTTATGGTTATAAGGCTGAATTTAAGGAGTTTTTTTAGGAATATATAATAATTAAATTAAAAAAAAAAATAAAAAATTAAATTTTTAAATAAGTTTGCACAGATTTATAATAGATGAAAGTACGTTTTTTATTTTCTATTTATATTTTTGAAGTGAAGCTTCTTAGAGATCGATGGACGAGCGAGAATGGAGAGTAAAATTTCAAGGCCATGCAACGTTTTGGGCATTTTCGTTCCGCGAGAGAGAAAAACGATATAACATAGAGGAAAAGGAGAGAGATACACTTTAGGCTATTTTTTCTGAATTTTTCCTTGTGGTTGTTAATTTATAGTGAGAAATAACACTGTCTACTTCTTAGCGCTTGCTTGTTGGTGCAAACTTGTAGGAAATATATTTTGGTGCCTACTTTTTGGCTTCATATTTCCTTGGTGCCTACTGTTGGGGGCGGTTTTTGGCCCCAATTTTTTTTTGGTTTTTTGGTGCCTACTTTTTGGCGCTTATTTCCGTTTCCTGGCTAGTGCTTGTGCGTACTATAAAGTGCTATCCATTCCGGCGCCGGATTTATTGGTATTGCCTTGCGGTAATTTGTGCCCTTGCTGCGGTTCTGGAATCGCTGCATTTGTGCGGGTGATAAACGCTCAGAGTAGTGCGCGTTGTTGCCACGGTTTGTGTAGGTAAATACCGGTCGACCCTTCTCCGTTTTTTGTAAATTTTGTCTTTTTGCATTCTCTGCAAATGTTGTGAATTTATTTAGGGACTCTCTCGAGTCTCTCCCTCTTTCTTTGTCTGCCTTAAAAGTTTCACTTCTGTTATGTGTACTACGCTACACGCATTTGTTTTTTTTAATTTGGTGAGTGCCATGCGAACAACGAAAGCATATCCCGAACGTGAAAGTTGCTAAATACGGACGTGATTTGGTTCACCCCTCAGTCTATTTTTATTTCATAGTAAATTCGCCAATATTAATTAAATTTGTGCCTATTTGACGATTTGGGACAGTGACTCTATTTTGAAAATTAACCATAGAAAATTATCTAATGATTAAAAACTCAGTATTTAACATCAGAATTTCGTGTACTTGTGGTCAAAAAGTTGATCGTTATCAAGCATTTCCTTTGAAATGGGTTAGCATGTCTTCGGCTGAGCGTCGGGCATCTATTCATTCTCCGCCCCCTATTGCTTTCTCTATTGCTAATTTGCTAAACTTGGAGCATTATGACAATTCCGTTGATAAATGCAATAGTCAGCATATAACACTGCTTGATATTGCTAAAACTTTGAATGCTTATACGCAATTACTGTGTTAAATGCTCTGAGTAGTGTTAGTTCTCATATATATCCCAGAAGTGGGATAGCTTTTTTGCTGCAGTTCGCTCTCTATGCGCAAAAAACAATGACAATAATGCGGTCATCTCTTCGTTTAGCTCAGAAATTACAAGTTTATGCAATTCTTTTGCTAACTATGCGAATACAACCAATGCCAGTGCAGCTAAAAATAAGTATTTGACTGCAAAAACTGAACATCAAATCTCTAAACACAAAGACACCAACAAACTGCAATAACTGAACAGACTCTCTTGACTGCAAAAACTAAACATCAAATCTCTAAAAACAAAGACACTATCAAATGCAACACTGCATTAACGGAGAAGCCTCTCTTGGTTAATTTGTCTCCATCTTCGCTCAATGAGAATTCAACTGTACTCAGTGTGTTGAGTTCTAATGCAGATGATTCCAATAATGTAGTGCAAGCGAATATGACGTCAACGTCGTCGTCGAAATCAGTTGCTGCTGCGTCTACTTATACAGTTGGGTAATGTTGGATGTACAAAGAATGTTGGACTCTCTGTTGTAGGTGATTATTCGGTTATTTCGTTTGCTGATGTTGCTACTTGTCCTGGTTTGAACTCTGCCTCAAATAACTATGAGATTAATCTAAAGAACACTCGTAAAGCGCCTATATTTGTGGCTGGAAGCAACCTTAATGCAAATCTCGTTGGAGACGTCCGACTGAAATGGCTGCATCTGTCATCATTTAAGCCCACTGTTGTTACTGGTGATATTGTGGTATATATCTCGAAACACCCAAATGTTTCTCCATCACTAATTCATTGTTTTGAATTAATTAAGAGAGGATTGGCACCTCGCCTTCAATTTATAATAAGTTGCTTGACCCTTCTATATGGCCATCTGATGTCAAAAAAAATGCCTTTCCGTTTTTTTTTTTCAAAGCAACCAGACCTAATAACCAAACCTTAGCTAAGCAGGTTAGCCCTAATGCAAAAATACCCTAAGTTTATATTATCAAAATATTTCTTGTATGCGGACTAAGACCAAAGATGCATTTTTAGCCATGAATATGGTGCATTGCTGAGACTTGGCTAAACGATAACTTTCTTAGTGCTGAATTTTTTTATCTTTATTTATTTTATTCCTATCGCAAAGAAGCGGTGAAGCGCTAATTGCCGTTAGGTGTTCTCTCCTTTCGTCGCTTTGTCAGTATGAAATAGGGATTAACTAATTGATCAGATTTGATCATTTGGTAAACTCTTCATTTTTGTATCGCATTAGTATTACTGATTCGCTGTATTGCCCTCATGTCATATCATGACGTATATATAAATAATGTAAATAGTCACTTTTGATTTCAGACACCTGTGAATCCCGGAATCCATATCGCCAGTGACATACCTTTTTATGGAACACCAGTTTTTTACCCCTGACAACTTTTTGAACGAACCTGTAGCCAAAAAAATTTTTTTTTTTTTTTAAGAATAGATCAGAAAATAAAATGCTGAGAATAAAAATAAAAAATCTTGTTTCGTTTCCGTTTTACATGCTTAAAAAAAACACACAAAAAACATCATATCAAATGAGGTGACGGCCTTAAATTAAAAATGTTTATAAATGTTTATAAAATGTTCTAATATTTTTTGTTACTGCTATTTTCGTGGTCGCAACTGTATATATATATTTATATATACGTGTGTGTGTATTTTCACATCTTAGCAGACAAGGAATCAGCGAACGAGCCGGCCAAGAAAGGCCATGGAGTAACCCTGCACACATACACACAAATGCATTCTAGGGTGAAAGTGTGTGTATCTGTTTAACCAAACACACACACACATGCATACTTACATGTTTGTGTACCTTTGCCCTACTGTTGTCAGCCTTCCTGCCTGTCTGTCTGTTTATCTGTCGGCTTGTATGCTTGTTTGCTTGCTCATCGCATTGTTTGCGCAAGCCGACAAGCAAGCAGCAGAGCGAATGGGCAAATATACGCAGATAGGCAAACAGTGATAAACGCCGATAGCAGGCAATTCCAAGTAGGCGCTGACAACCAAATGGCCTTTAAATATTTTTGTTTATATTGTATTTACTGTTTATGTATATAAATGTATGCGTGTGCTTGTGTTTGTATCGGTGAGCATATAGATAAGTGTGTACACATACATACAGATATGTATATACACATATATTTACATGTATCTCCTTGTGTACACTTGCATCTTATTACTTGCCATTCGCTAGGTGGCCAACAAAGAGTTTAGCAGGTGTGAATTGTTTACCCAGCCTAACACATTTAAGCAGGCTCAACATATTGCCACAACTTGTGCCACTACAAACAGCGCCAGCATATTGGTGCTATAAATTTAAAATTCACTTAATTGTTACAGTTAAATGAAAATTTGTTTAAATGATAATGAATGGTTGTGTCTTTTAATGAAGGTGGTAATTTGTTAGATTAGAATCTATGGTAAAAGATTTGCGGAAAAGCTAACTTAGCGTGGAAGAGGTGGCAACATTTAATTAAAATTGTAGTCACCCTGTGGGATTTTACAACTTTCATTAAATGTTAACGTTCAATGCGATAACTGGTTTTTCAATAGGGGTTTAACAATTTTTGCATTCAAATGCCGACTTACGGGGTTACATACCTCCAGCAGCGCCAAAAATGCGCTAAAAAAAACTAACAATAAAAATAAATATAAAACATGTTATACATTGCTTATTAGTACGTAAACTTTATAAACAATGTATTTTAATGTTTCTTTACAAAACTTACTATATAAAAAATCATGTCACCCAAAGAGCAATAAGAATAAAGGTGCTTCCTGTTCTGCATCATTTCTCCTTGAAATGTTAATGGATCTGTAAAGAGTAAAAGAGCCTTGTAAAATAAAGTTGTATTTGTAGACTGTCGAGTCGGATTTTAGAATTTCAAACAATTTTGCAATTTACGGCATTTTAAAAAAAGTAGGCATTTTACGTAATAAATGTGACACTTTAATTATGTTTACAAAATTTTTTAATAAAAATATCAAAAATCCGGCTCAACAACTATAGAGAAAACACTTTCGAATATTTAAAATAAAAGCGCATCCAAAAATGTTAAAAACTGTATGAGTTATAATTGAGATCATGCCGGAAAAAGTAGTTTCGAGAAAAACGAGTTAAAACGACCAGCTGCCTTAAACGAATGACAGCTACCTGTGCGCATCACACTCTCGTCGGGCAGTTACATTTTCTACCATTACTTTGCAACTATGGAGAATTTTTACTATCGACTTCCACAGAAATACGCCTAAAACTATAAAGAATTATAATCTGTAAAAAAATCGATTTTTTGAAAATTCTGAAAATTCCCCTTACTCTTACCTTTTTCTTTAAATATAATCGTATCGAAATGCCCTTCGAGGGTTACACTGCCATCATCGTGAAATGGACAAACAAGCAACTTACCATCGAAATTCGAAACTCTGAGCATGAAAGAAAAAAAGATAGCAAAATTTTTTTCTAACAGAAGTCGCCGCTTGGCAGACAATGGCAAACAACCGAGTGAATATCAGCCATAAAAAAGCTCCTCAGAAAAAAAAGTCATCTGCCGTTCGGAGGCAGCATAAAACTGTGAATCCCTCCATTTTTGTGGAACAACTTCAACATGCACAAAACAAATGGGTGATAGAGCTCGTCCAAACACTCGAAAATGGCGTAAGCGCCAATAACATATGTATATAAAGGGTGATCACAGGCAGCACAGAATTCAACTGTAGTCACTGTGTTGCACTCTAATACTGATGATTCCAATAATGTAGTGCAAGCGTAGATGACGTCAACGTCGGCATCGGCGTCGGCGTCGGAGTCAGTTACTGCTGTGCCTACTAATGCAGGTTGGTAATGTTGGATGTGCAAAGAATGTTGGACTTTGTGTTGTGGGTGATTCTTCAGCTATTCCGTATACTGACGTTGCTGACTCTGCCTCACTAATTCATTGTTTTAAATTAATTAAGAAAATTATAAATTCTAGTAATCTATGTAGAAGTTACATCCCTAGCTGAATTCCAATGAAAGCTTGGTGATCTATTTAGAACTATCGGATTTTAAATTGAAATAAAACAATGAAAATTCAAAGTGAGTAGGCAATCTGTATTATTTTTGTGCAGAACCATTTATGACATTTATTTTTTTAAAGATTATCTCTTTCAAAATTTGGTTGCAACTGCGCCGTATTTCGGCCATCCGTAAACACTCATATTGAATGACTCACTGGAGGACTTCGGTCGGTAGTGCGTGAATAACTTTACTAATGTTGGCTTCCAATGCTGATTTAGTCAATCGAAACTTGTTTATCCATAAAGTATTTAGATTTTACTTAGCACCAGAAATAAAAGTCCAAAAGTGTAAATCACACTATCTTGTCCACTGGTCTGAGACGAGAGATAAATTGCTCACCAAAACGACGAAGCAATAAATGCATTGTCTTCTTGAAACCAAATTCCCGTTCAACCGGCATCAAAAAGTCTCATTGGCTCCAGCCTCGTCTTTGAAGAAATGGGAAATATGAGCCGATGATTGCGCCAGCGCAAAGGCCGCACCAAACGGTTGTTTGCAATGGATGTAACAGTTGTTCTTGAATGACTTCCGGTTGCCTTTCAGCCCAAATATGCCAATTTTGCTTATTGACGTAGCCATTAAGCCAAAAATAGACCTTATCACTGAACAATATTCGGGTCCCAAAATGCGTATCTTCGGCGAGTTTTTCAAGAGTCCGACGTCTTGAATTATGACGCTTTAGAAGACGATAAGAGAGGCCAAATTGTTGAACCGACTCGGCATCGTTTCTTCGGGATCTTCAGCAAAACTCTCATTTATAGCCGCAGTACTCTCCTGACTTCAGGTTGTACGTGGTCTAATCGGTCGAGTGTTATCCAAGGATGTAAAATTATTCTCAATTTTGCCGATGGTTTGCCACATAGTGCGTTCGGTAAGATGGGTATGTACACCATAAGTGGTCCTGAGTCGACGCTGAACATTTTTCTCAGAGCGTCGATTTTCGTGATACAAATGCACGATTTGTAAACGTTGTTGCGGCGTAAGTCTTTCCATGATGAAATGTTAATGAATACCGAAAAAAATTAGGTATTTAGTTTGACTACCGCATGACTACCGCGTGAACTGTCAAAAAACTCCTTTTGGAAAAAGAACCACCAATCGAATCATCCTTTAAGGAGGGGCCTACAGTTTCAAGCCGACTCCGAACGGCAGATATTTTTATGAGGAGCTTTTTCATGGCAGAAATACACTCGGAGGTTTGTCATTGCCTGCCGAGGGGCGACCGCTGTTAGAAAAATGTTTATTCTTAATTTTGGTGTTTCACCGAGATTCGAACCGAGGTTCTCTCTATGAATTCCGAATGGTAGTCACGCACCAACCCATTCGGCTACGGCGGCCGCCGTATATATATAAATTGTTACGAGAACTCAAGCGAGGGATACATCGATCTGGAGATAAACGTTATAGCCAAGGCCTGAACAGGGTTGTTGATGTTGATTAAAAAGTTTAAAATTCTTATGAAAATTTGTTAAATTCTTATAAATCTTGTAAGTAGTTTAAGGCTGGAATTAATATGGTTTTCATTATAGATTAAACTATCTTTTTATTAAAAATGTAAATTTTGAAAAAAATGTAGTCAAAATTTATCAATCACTAACTTTACCTACCCAGACTAGATTGAAAACAACAACAAAAAAATCAAAATCGTTTTATTTCATATGCACACTTACATATGCACAGGATATATATGGTACGTACCTGCAGACACAAACAGTTAGCCCGCATGCACTTTCCTGCACTTGTAACTTTCTGCGTGCAAGCACTTGGTCCAATAGTTGACACAGTTGGGCAGTTAGAAGTTTCAAGGAATGCAACTACTTATTGGTACGAAATGCTCTGCTGTCTGACAGCAACTGAAACTAAGAATTCCCAATGCACAAAGTTGCCATAGAACTTCCTACTTTCTCTGCTTACTCTTTTTGTTGCTATCTTTAAATGCTTACGAAGCAATCAAACAAATTTATTCCCAAAGCGCATCCAGGCTATGGACGCCTGACTGGCAATAGGCAGTAGCACACACACACATATGTACAAATACTCCCGCATAAGCCGAATATTGTAAGTTGTAATGAAGAAACTGCAGCAACAAAAAAAAAGCACTGCGATATAAAAAAGCATCGAGACAAATCAGACTGCTCGTATGAGCTGCATTGCAAGTGTGAAGTGAGTTGGTGTGCCCAGACGACCAGACGACGAATTGCTTTTTGATGAGTTAAATAAATAAACTTTTCATAGTTGATGAACTATGTGTGTGAGTTGAACGCAAAAACAAAAACCAAGCAACGAAATACATATATGAGTTCAGTAACTCAACTCTGCTTCTTATCGGATTGTGTGTGTGTATTTACCTTAACTGCTACCGATAAGTTGTCGCACAGATACTTTCCAATAACAGCAACAAAGTCGCGTGCGTCGTCGAGTGACAGCCGAAACAGAGCAACAGTAAATCAACAACAAACAAGTACTGCTACTGCATAAACAACTAACTAACAGCAACATGCAACGCGTATGTGTGTGCGTGCATGTTGCTTTATCCTACGTGCAACACATAGGCGCTCCGGTTGAACACCAGAAATGTCGCCTGTCGTAATTCACTATGGGCAAAAGTGTAAAGTTTACAACAATCGTATGCATGCAAATATGCGCATATACAAGTACACACACACACACATGCACATATGTGATGTGACTTATTTATTTGTGCTGGCAACCTTTCGAGCCACAATATGAATGGACTTTTCTATGGCAATAACCTCTTAAAAATGCCATGCAATAAAGTATTTTCGCCAGCTGTCAACAAGCATGCAACATAAAATCGTACACACATACATGTCAACAATTATGTGACCCTGTTTACATACACATTTGCAAGTCCTTATATAAACATAAAGCGGGTCCAGAGAACGAAAAATGTTGATTCATATTACCCGTGGCCTAGAGTGGCGCGCACAAAGATTAGTAATTGATTCAATTCGCCGACTGGCATTAGAGAGAAAGTGCAATTATTTCGGATTTATTTCAGATATTTGCTTTTAAAGAACTTAAAAAAAACTTTTCTCCAAATAAAAATGACTAAAAGGTCCTGCTCATAAGATTCAACAAACTACATGACGCTTGGCAGGCACTAAAAATGCATTGTGCCAGTCTCGTGATTTGTTGTTATTGTTGTTCGACTGAAATAATTTTACTTCTACTGTTCTAGTGTGATGCCTTGTTGTTTTTTTTTTTTTCGGTTTTACGTAAGATCCATTTCATAAGATCCAAGTATATCAGCACAATTTTTAGCTCTACGCCTAATATGCCTTTATTTAATTTGCGGCACACGCTTAGAAAACTACCAGATAGCATCACGAGAATGGCACTGGACAGTGATCCGCAAGGGAGTAGAAGGCGCGGTCGGCCAAATATTACTTAGAGACGGCACAAAACAATAGCCCATGTACGGTCAAAGAGTCTCGTCGAGGTCCTATGCTCCCGAGCGGAGTGAATAAAAACAATAGAAAGAAAAGAAGAGGCTCACTGAAAGAGCAAAGTCTAGCTCTAGCTAGACCTGGCCATTCGCATAAATAGTGAAAAAGACTTTCTTCACCCCTCCGCCTGACTACTTCTGCAGATGGGATTGAAGTGAAGGTTGAGTCTGGCTGCAAGATCCCCTACCCTCCCATGCCCTGTAAGGGTTGCAGTGGTACGTGAAGTATTTGGGAGTAAAAATCTTAACAGTTAACTCGTCCTCTGGATGTTGTACGACGACCATGTTTTTTTTGCTGAAGCGCATGTAGTTAAAGCATAGCAGTGTGAAGCTCTGGCACGTCGATAGTTAATGGTTTGTAAACAAAGAACGAATTGGCAGATTGAAATGAAACTTCACATACATTCAAATAAAGAGTTAACAACATAAAAACAAAAAAATGGCTAGTAGCAATGCCCTCTTTGATCGATCCGCGAAACTTATTGAACAACCTATTAGAGAGTAAATTGCTTGTGTCTTCTACCACTTATGGTCACGTCCACTCCCTCATTTAAAATGGCGGATGTACACTCAATTCTTCCAGGAATTTTTTTTTTTTTCGAAATTTTACAGGTCCCCTTAAAAAAAATATAGCCTCAAGGATTTCGAAATTTTAGTACTCCAAAAGCAAAATTATACGAATTTGCTTACGGCCACAACCCACTGGATCAGAAGTGAGCCTCATCGATCAACACTGACGATTCGTAAGCGTCTGCTAATCTCGTTTATAAAAATTGTAAGTGCCAAAAGCAAAATAAAAAAAACATACATTCTTATCGAATATCCTATATGACCATTATAGTCCATGCGTCTCTCGTTCTTCCTATTTGGAAAAAGCACTTTTTAAAAATCCTAGTTTTCGATAAATTTGCATATTTCCACAACCGGCCTTTAACTTTTTGCATTGCAGCAGAACTTCCGCTACCAGCGAAGGTGCACTGCCGCTCTGTACGTTCGGTGCGTACATCCATAAAACGCATATGGGCATATTTATATGTATTTAAGTGCAGTCTTGGGTGTAATTTTCTCTCTTAACTACCATAATACGCTTTAGTCAACATATAAGCGAATGAGTGACATAAATGAAGGCAAAGCGAGCAGCGAAAAAATTGCCATTCAGTGTGAAAATAAGTGGATATGAAGCGCAAATGCAAACGACGCCACGATGGAAAGGCGAAACGAGTCTTAATGCACTTCATATTTTCAGCGCGCAAAATGTATTTAAAGTCGACTTATATGTTTGCCAATCGGTGCGGCTCTACATGCAAAACATATATAAGTGCACATACATCGACATGTACATACATCCACATATACATACATATGCATACAGCATACAAGAATAGTGCTCGGCCTGCGTATGATGCGCTTAAAAGAAAGCCAACAAGTTATGCGACCAGCCATTCAGCCAGCCACTTGTCGCATGTAATTACGAAAATTTTGTCAACGTCGCGTTTGGTGCATAAGGGTGGAGCACGACGGGCACAGACGGTGTATATAGAAAACTTGCCGACGCAAATTTCTTAAAAATTACTTTACCAACAATTTTGTGCTGCCTCACCACGCCAATAATCTGCCAACGCTGAATACTTCATGAAATGTGGCTAATAGTTGGAAATGACTTCCCACAATGACTGCCACTAGCAGCAAATTTTCTACTTGCTTCAATTTCGCTCCCATTTTATTGTCTACTCTTTTAGCCATACTTGCATATTTTTCTTTTTCTACTAATATACTTTGTTTGCGGAATGAAAAAGTTATGTTTGTCATTCAAGTTGCTGCATGGGAACGATAGCAAGAAAGTGATTTTCAAGTCAATATAAAACATAATTGGATTAAATGAGTTTTTGAGCAGCAAAAAAGTTACAGGAAACAAAAGAAAGCGGCAAATACCTGTAATATGTTGCTGTCAATGAATGAGACTGAGTGCAGCTGTTCAGCTCTTCAGCTTTGCGATTTAACCAAAGTTTACTAGCTACATACTTACACATAGTAACCAGCCTAAGTTTGTCACCCCTTTCACATTCTGCACCACACAACTTTCTTTCTACTTTATAATCAAATGTTATTGTTGTTTTACATAGCGCTTTTTTGCTATTTCACTGCCCACTTTACCGCCAACCATAATTGAGTTTTTCTCTAATTTCACCCTGCCGTCAGGTGGTGACCACTCGGAAAATTTAATTATACCCGCTGGCACCTCTGGTCGTTCGTTAAGCGACCAACCATTAAATCGTTAGTCTCTTAGCCCATCAAGTTGGTCCTTTACTCATATTCCCTACCATTAAATAACTGTCGCGCGGCACTCGAATTTAGTACGTGGTCCTCTCCGACTCGCTGAGTAAGTATCAGCAGTAGTAAATCGCGTTAGGGAAGTCGTAAAAAGAACCGGTAGACAGCTGAAATATCAACTTCCGCTACGCTAATGAACTTCTTCTTTCGGACTGCCCCAACGTGCTCGCGTTTAGTAGGGCAGGCGGCAAAGCTTTAATCGCAGTTGTTCCTTATTCAATTATGTTTACTATTTAGTTTTTATGAGAGCGGGTGAGAGAGTTATTGTTGTTTTGCTTTTAGCTGAAAACTTAGTTACTTGGATTTTGTTAATTGTTATAACTTTTAGGAGAAAACTTGCTATTGTTAGTCAGTGAAGCCAAGTGAGAAGAATAAAGTTTATGCATTAATGAGGAATATCACATCTTTGGACAGCTTCATTGCGGGCGCATATTTTTTCTAATATGTTTTAGTGGCGAGCAACCGATTTGGCAGGCGTCTTTGTGCTTGACAACCAAGCAATATGTATAACTAGAATTAGAAGCACACAGCAGAGTTGAAGTAAAGTATTGAAACTCTTTTATCTCAAGAATATTGCGTCAAATACTACCATTCGGGAATGCGTAGGTTCGAATCTCCGTTCATGAAACAGAAAAAATGTTTTTCTAATAGCTGTCGCCCCTTGGCCGACAACGGCAAACCTCCGAGTGTATTTCTGACATGAAAAGGCTCCTCATAAAACCCATTTACAGTTTGAAGTGATCCCTCCATTTGAGGAACAACATCAAGGCGCACGCCCTAAATGCGAGGAGCATCTCGGCCAAATATCTAACATAAGTGAACGTGCCGTTTATATATTTATTTTATTTTATTGTGTCGAAATTTGAAATCGATCGGAGCAAACTTAACGATGTTATAAGTATTTGAACGTCAGTTGCTCCAGCCCAGGTTTCTATACCTCGACTTTAATGGTTTTTTTTTAACGTGTTACGTTGCACACAATTCACCAGATATCTACCAGGGAGGCATTTTGTTTTTTAATAATCATTAATCTTATAATCAATTGGGCTCTTGGCGTAGACCTTCCCCTTCACGTGGCCCCAAAGAAAAATGTCACAAGTTGTTAAATCACAAGATCTCGATGGCCAATTGTGACCACCTCTTCGATAGATAACACGGTGCGGAAACTTTTCCCGTAAAAGATCAATGGTTTCGTTGGTTGTATCTAAACTTTGTAAACTTTGTCTAAACGTTTTCCAGATCAATACCATCCAATTTCGGCCATAAAAATCGTTAATCATCTCTCGATGTGCAATCCATTCAGTCATAACACCTGTTATTGGAAAACCCTTTACAATTCATTAAAATATTTTTAAATGTATCATTAATCAATCCTCTGTAGATAATTGGAATTTTGAATGTTTCTTGGCAAAGAAAACTGTTTTTCTTATTAATGAGCCTACACCCTGGAAAAATAATTGTATCACCTTCAAACCCGGCTCCCAAATATGTTTACTGTTTACTGTTGGTTCAAACTTAAGGATACTAGAACTGGGGCGGAAGTCAATGGGCCTAAATTCAAAAAATCGATTGCAATGAGTGTTTGGCCCACAATCTTCCAGGCAGAAATACACACCTTTAAGATATGTGTGAGCGAATGTATCCCTTGAAAAATGAGAGGAACCCACATTTACATGCTTCCAGATCATCAGGTGGCTATAAAAACCCTTCTATCAACTATGATAAGTATTAGGTTGAGTTCATGTACACGAGGCAATGCATATCCCTAACAGGTCCTGAGCATTTCTGTGGACTTACAAAAAACGTACGAATTTCTCAGAAAGTGGAAGGAGAAAAAGTTCGTTGAACGCTGGTTTCGGTCAGCGACAAGCCAAGCAATTCCTAACGCCGGGCAGAGAAATTTCTGATGAGCTACTTTCGCTCAGTAGAGTAGACTTAAGAAAAAGAAAGAGTGGGCCGAAAAGTCCCGGGCCTAACACATAGATGACACTAGTTTCATTGCATTCACCTCTCTCTCAGTTCTACTAACCTTAAAAAGACAGCTGTTAAAATTTCATTATGTTCTATTCATGAGAGTCGTGAGTTGTTGTGCTAAGAGTAACGCAACTTTTGTTATTTTCAAAACAATGAATCAAAAAGAATTTCGTAATGGGAAAAAGTACAGTTCAAGCCAAGCAATGTCCAGAAAAGTGTTATGGAGACTCCGCTCCATCAAAAACAACAATAAAACGATGATTTGCTGACTTCCAACGGGTACGTAGAGACACCGATGATGCACAACACAGTGGACGTCCAAACGAGGCGGCAATACCAGGAAACATTAAAAAAATCCACAAAATTATTTTGAATGATCGAAAAGTGAAGTTGCGTGAGTTAGCTGACATCGTAAAGATATCAAAAGAATGCATTGGCTTTATGTTGCATGAGCATTTAACTATGAGAAAACTTTGTTCAAAGTTGGTGGCGCATTTGTTCACTTTTGACCAAAAACAAGAACGTGAAGAAGAATCAAAAAATGGCAAAACTACATGAATTGAACTTTGAATTGCTCTCACATCCATTGTACTACTGGCTGCTCGCCGGTAAGAAATTTCCTCGAACGAAGAGGTTATCGCTGAAACTGGGCCCTTCTTTGAGGCAAAAGCTAAATCGCTCTCACTTTTGTGTATTGAAATGTTAGAGCGACAATGAAATTATTGCATTGTTCTTAATCAAAATTATGTACGTTGATGAAGAAAGCTAATTTTGAAAAAACAAAAGCCTGTTTTCTTTGTTAGGCCCCGAACTGTTTAGGCCTTGTGTTAACTGGTTACTTTACAAGCCACTGTAGCCTGAGATATCACTTAAAAAAGTGATGAAAGCGCAGTAGCAAAATAACAACAAAAATAAATCAGATAATTACAAATTTTAGCTGCATACAGTGTTCACCTTGATACTCCTGAATACCAGCCGATTATTCTTAGCGCAAAAATATGCCCAATACATGGCTTGAAGAAAACAATTGCTTGACTACAAGTAAATAGTTGCTTAAGTTACGTCCAACACTTTTTATATACCAAAAGTACAAGGAGAAGTCCAAAATAAAGAAGACTAGGGTCATAAAAATATTTCTGAATACACCATCTTTTTAATGAGTTAGTGCGTTGGAAGGTACATCCCTAGCTGACGTTCAATGAAAGCTTGGTGACATTCGGTTCAGTAGAAGCGAAGTTATTGCGTCTAAAGTGTCAGTATGTTTTTGTCTTCGGTACAAAAATGAGTTTCGAGCAAAGAGCTAATATCAAATTTTGTTTTAAAATCGGTAAAACGTTTACCGAAACATGTGAATTGATGAAAATAGTTTAAGGCGATGATTGTCTATCTCGTACCAGAGTTTATGAGTGGTTTACACGTGGCAGAGATGGTTGTGAGCACATAAATGACAATGAACATACAGGCCGCCCATAATCTGTAATCACCGAAAACTCCATCGAAATTGTTTGTAAATTTATCAAAAATAAACCGAAATCATCATTGAAATTCATGGAATCGGAGTTGTATATCTCCAAAACATCAATTTATCGCCTTTTAACTGATCATTTCGGTTTACGAAAAGTCTGTGCACGTTTCATTCCGCACGAGTTAACTGAGGACCAAAAATTGCTCAGAATTCAACATTCGAAAGAACTCATTAAAGAGGCGAGAAAAGACGAGAACACTTCCTTTACAACATTGTAACTGGTGATGAAACGTGGTGTTTCCAACATGAGCCTGGAAGGCCCCAGACGAGCCACCACCCGAAAAATCGAGTTTGGAGAAATCAAAAATCAAGCCGAGGCTAATTTGTGTTTACGATTCCAAGGGAATCGTCCACAAGGAGTTCGCGCCAACAGGCCAAACCGTCAATGGAATTTTTTATTTTGGCGTTTTGAAGCGTTTCTTGCATCGCATTCGTCGAATTCGCCCTGAATACCGCGAAGAAGAAAGCTGGCGCTTATTGCATGCAATGGACCATCTCATCGATCCACTCTTGTGACTGATTTTTTGACTAGAAATCGCATTTTAAGCACCAATCACTCACCCTGTTCGCCTGATATGGCTGCCTGTGACTTCTACCTATTCTGAAAATTGCATTTGGCCCTAAAAGGAAAACGTTTTGCGTCCGAAGAGGCCATCCAAAAGGCTTGTACCGACATCATGAAGGACATTCCAATCAATGACCTGAAACACTCTTTCGAAAAGCTTTTAGATTGCGCAAAACAGTGTATCGAGGTCAGAGGGGACTAAATTCGAAGTTATCAGAACAAAGCTCCTGTCGTTTCTATTTTAGCTCAGTCTTATTTATTTTGGACTTCTCCTTGTATAGCATACCAATCAACTTCTTCGCTTAGTATCTCTCTTTCATAAAATATAATAGCATATTATTGCTTCAAAATAATGGTCTCATCCTCTGTCCTACCTCTGCTGCTAACAACCCTTTGCACAGTAGTTTTCAAGGTATCAAAGTGGTTTGTTAAAACTCCAGGGACTTCTTAATTGGGTCATTGTACATAGTATTTGTATAAAATATGAGAATGGATGTAGGAGCGAGTATTTACCCGATACTCGTTGACGTTGTGCTCACAGTCAAACTGCTTGCTTATGTATGTACTTAGCCAGCCGCTTTTCTTACGTATGCTTGTAACTTTCAAAAAGATAATCAACCTTTTTGCAAAGTTTTGTGTTTTTTTCTCTATAAATATTTTATTTAGTAAGTGGTCTTTATACGCTTATATAAACGTGTAGATACATATGAAATTTTATTACAATATTAGCATTATACTTTCGCATCAATTAGCTGGAAATTCAATTATAAATTTCGCTACACTGAAAGTGGGAAAGTTTGCAGATAACAGCTATAAAGTTGTATGGCTGAAGTTTTAACAAGCAGATTACGAAGGTACAGGGTTTCTGCTTTAGCTTTTTCTTTGTTTTTGGTGCACATATGTACATGTGGTATATTTGTATGCATGTGCGCTTACGAGTTTGCTTTAAAGCGTTTGGGTTATTAAGAAACAAAGCAAAGTAAGAAAAACGTTTATTAATTTTGACGAAGGAAAACTTTAATTAAATTAGTAACCATTAAAGACTTAAATATTTGCAATACTGAAATATTAATGTGTGAGCATCATAGCTCACATGAAATACCACGGAATTCTTATATGTAGAACGCAGTGGTTCTGCCAATTTTCACGTGCGGATGCCTGGCCAAGTGGGAAGCTCTTTAAAAGGGCTATAATATCACTAAACTGGAAAAGGTGCAAAGGACTGCATATATTGGCATCACCGGAGCATGAGGAACTTGCCAGTGCTGCCCTTAATGTACTTTGCACTGACTTTCCATCGATATTGACGTTATTTTCATCGCTGCGCAAAGCGCAATCAGGGTAAACGAGGTTGGCTTTTGGAGGTAATCTCTCAAGAAACATGGTAGCATTTTCAGGCACTCAACACCGCATTTCTCTGAACTTCGTACAAATATCTCTAACCGCAAACTGGAGTTTCAGAGTCGTGCGCGGGAAATCTTTTCAAGTTGGCAAAATTGGAACGAGTGGAAAATCTGTCGATGCTGGTGCCTCTGTCTTCACTGACGACTCTAATATAGAATTAGGAGTTAGAGCAGGGGTTTTCTCTAAATCAGCCAATTTAGCTGTTCCCCTAGTGTTTTCCAGGTAGACATTTTTGTGATCCTGCAGGCATGCAAAATGCTTAGGTATCGTGGGAGCGCGGGAGATATTAACACTTTTTCCTTTAGCCCAGCCGCGATCAAGGTACTGATGACGCCATAATGCAGATCCAAACTGGTCAACTTCTGTAAAAAGGACATCAAACCTCTTGGGTGTGCTGTTAGCATTTCTATGAGCTGGGTTCCAGGTCATAGGAGCATAGAGAGAAATGAAATTCCTGATAAGCTTGCCAGGAAGGTGTCAACTGATCTGGTCTCAGAGATATCCCACCCAGTCATCGGTATACCCCGAATTGCGCAACTTGTTTCTCAGGAAAGTGCAGGGGAGATCGAGCTCCATTTCTGCGTGTGCCTTTTCGAAAATCCTTAGGCCAAAGTACAATAGACGTAGTACACAAAGAGTCCATGGGGACTCCACGCCATTCAAATTCCAAACTCGTAGCTGTCTTTACCGGTCATTGGATGATCAGCACAAATGCAGAAAAGCTAGTTTTACCATTTAATCGCCAGCGCAGAAGCTGTGTGCAGCTTTCAGAGAAGAAGGCTGTTGAAAACTTTCTCTGTAAATATTCGGCTTTGGCAGCTGGACGATTAAGTTCACTGGATGTTCATTTCTTCGATAGCCTGAGACAGTGGTCCAATTTTAATCCTATCAACCTTTTACGTTACACCATCAAGTCTGGATGGCTGTAGATATCTGCTCATTGGAGGTCTCGTAATGGTATCAATATGGCGCTTTGGTGCTACTTGGGGAGTGCCAGACTGGTGCTTAAATCAGATTTCATTTGTAAGTGTGCTTTCTCGGAGAATGAAATACATAATAAGAAATCCAGAGAAAAAGGAAGTTCTTTTTTTTCTCCGTAAACGGCTGCAGTGGTCGATATCTCGTAAAGTATCGATCAAACAATTTAAAATTTATGCTCTTTGTCAGGGTGACATTTCACACCGAAAAAATTCGTTTGCTTTGTTCTTTTTTGTTCCATTCAGTTGTGAGTTACAGGAAGTTAACAATGAAAGTCAACAAAGCGATTCGGTACATTTTAGAGTTTTCCTTTGATAAGCCAAGCTGGTGCCGATACCGTAACAGCTAATTACGTGCAATTTTGGTTTCGTCGATTCCGCGCAGGCCTTTTGTGATGTTAAAGAAAATGACGATAATGATGGACGAAAATGTCAATAAAATCACAAAAATAATTAGTAGTCGTGGCATCGCCCAGGAGCTAAAGACCGACCATAAAACTGTTTTGAACCATTTGCGCACAAATTTTACGCAAAAACAATGGATTTCTTTTCTCCCAAAAGAAGATGTTTTCATAAAAAAATGTTCAAATAAAAATTATTAATTCTCGCTGAATATTTTGAGCGAAAACGTAGACATAGAACTTACTAGCGTGGAAACTTTAAACTTTGCAAACCCACTAAAGTACGATGGTTGACCAGGCTAAACGTTTTGAAGGCATTTTGAAAGTTTTTGATGCAACTGATTTATTTACGAAGTTAGCTTTAAACCGCCTCTGTAAGGATTTTTTAATATGACAAATATGTATGTAATAAATTGACAGTAGCTCCACGCAAAAGATCTTCTGCAGATGCAGCTGATGGTAGGCAGAAAGCACTTCAGTAATTGATGCAGCTTGAGTTTTTGCGTGCGTGATTAAATCTCAACAACTTAATCGGATTCACTTCCGAGTGAATTGCATTGAAATTTTCTGGCGACTATACGAGCGCTTATACATACTTACATATAGAAAGGAGTATTAAAAACAATAAATATAAATAATTGGCGCACTTCTGTCAGGTGTTTGGCCGAGCTCCTCCTTCTTTTTGTGACGTGTGTCTTGACGTTGTTCCACAAACGGAGGGACCTACAGCTTCAGGCCGACTCCGAATGGCAGATATTTTTATGAGGAGCTTTTACATGGCAGAAATACACTCAAGGGTTTGCCATTACCTGCCGTGGGGCAACCGCTATTAGAAAAAACTTTTTCCATCATTTTGATGTTTCATGCACAGAGATTTGAACCTATGGAGTATTCCTTTTTGAAGATACTCTCATTACCTTCTCATATTCACATTTGCCCCATCAGTATAATTAAAGCTGGCATTTCCAGGGCAAGTGGCAAATATTTTTGAATTTAATGCGAAATAATCCGACACGCGTATTTTAATTGCACCCAAATATGATACCAATCAATTGATTTAAATACCAATATAAAGTATTTGCCGTATAGAATAACAAAGAATTTGAGTGTAGTGTGAAATGCGACACGTGAAACAAATTTCCAACCAATCGAAAGCCAACTTTAATGCTCTTCATAAATATTGGGTCTGGGAATAAGTTTTCGTTCTTTCTTAGTCAAAGTTACGAATTATTTAAACAATTAAATAATACATAATATTTTGTGAAGTATGTGCCATTGGAAGCTACAGCTTTACGCCATCTTTCAGGCAGCATACGGACTCCTCTGATGAAAAATTTGAGTTCTTTTGACTTGATCCATTCATTGAGTCAGTTTGCGATGTTCTCATAAGAAGTGAACCGCTCTCTAATAAGGGCTGACTGCATTAATCCGAACAGATACGAACAGGTAATCCGAAGGTGCAATATTTGAGAAATACGGCGTGTGAGACAAGACTTCCCAATCCAATCACTCTAAATATTTCTGGACCGATTTAGCTACATGTAGCGTCCTGCCGTTGTCATGCAGCAAAATCGGTTGGTCATGTCTACCGTCCCATTCTGGTCAAATGCATTAGATGCAGTCGGTAACGATCGCCAGTGATGGTTTCAGATGGTTTAAGTAGTTCTGATCTCATCAAATGCACAACATAACCTTTGAAACATGAATATTTTTTTACTCTGTCGATGGGCCTGGTTCATCTGGCAGGCTCCAACATTTTCGACACTTAGGCTTATCATAATACATCCATTTTTCATTGCCAGTGGCGAAGCAATGCAGAAAACCTTTTCTTTTCTGCCGTTCAAGAAACATTTCGCACGTCACCAAACGTCTCTCGATATTCCGCTTCTTCAGATGATGTGGCACCCACTTATCCAGTTACCTGCTTTCTAGACCATTCCCATCGCATGCAAACGTTTACCGACGGTTGATCTGTCAACATCCAACTATTTAGACATCTCATCAAGGGATCGACAAGCGTCTTCATCCAATAATTGTTGCGGTTGAGTATCTTTGAATTTTTTCGGTGCCCCTTCGCGAAATTGCCACTTTGGAAGCGTCGAAACCACTCTTTACAAGTTGTATTTGATGGAGCATGATGACTGTAAATATTGATCAATATACGACACGTTTCAGCTGCACTTTTATTTAAAAGGTAACAATGAAGTATGGGTCTATTATTGTTGGCGGTATATCTCAGGGAGAAGATTACAGACACAACGATTTCATCATCTCAACATGCCTACCTACAGGGGAAAATCCACAGAGACAGCTCTTCATGAGCTTTTAAATATTACTGAGAGGCATAGAACACAAACAATACTCACCAGTCGCTTTTCTTGAAATAGAGGGGGGCGTTTAACAATGTCAGCACAAGATTCATAATTGAGGCTCTTAATATGTTAGGCACAGGCATAGGTCTCAACGAATGGATAGAGAACATACCTAAAACTATAATAATCATCGGTGATGTGGACAGCAGCACGGTAAAACGGGCACTGTCAACAGGGGAACCCCTCAGGGAGGAGTCTTATCCCCTCTGCTGTGGTTACTATTTAGTTGTCAACAATATCCTTACCAAATTCAACCGAAAAGGAATTAATGTAGTGGAGTAGGGGGCGACATAGTGCTTATGGTTTCAGGAATGTTTCCAACCACAATCAGTGAGATTATAGAAGGAGCTCTGGTATTATTCAGCAATTGGGCCACGGACTGTGGTTTAAGAGAAAGCCCGAGAAAAACTGAACTGATGCTATTCACTAAGAAAACCAAGGTACCAAACTTTAATCCCCCAAAACTAAACGGCGTTAGTCTCACGCTAACCCTGCAGGCAAAATACCTAGGTGTTATCCTAGACCCCAAACTCAGCTGGAAGTCCAACGTAGAGTACGGGGTAAAGAAAGCGAATATAGAACTTTACACGTGTAAGAGAATGTTAGGTAAAAAATGGAATCTCCGACTCCGCTCCTTCGGTAAGCCGTTCTTACAGCAAATTAAGGAGCTCTCAAAGATCGAGATATAGGACTTGCTGCTATACTTAGACCTCACGAAATGGATCTAACTTGGAATCACAAAACAAAAAAAAGACATCAGAACACGAGACAGTGGTAGTAAAACGATGCTGGTCACTAATTAGGATTATTTCAGTGCAAATATTCAACCACTCCAACAACAACAACAACAACAATGAAGCATTGCTTCCCGCAAGTGCTGTTTTTTCGGAACGAACGTAGACATTTTTGATAAAAAAGGATCTTTACGCTTCAAACGAATGTCAACTACTGCCATCAAAACCTCACACATACACCTTCAAATCACCAGTATATTACCAGAGCGAACACAAAAATAGTATCAGCAGCGACACCTCTTTTACGAGGACGGAAACTTGTTCCTATACCCAATATAAAGCTTCTGCTTGCAGAAAATACATATAAGTACAATTTGTATGTATGTGTGTGTCTGTGATATGACAAATACATGCAACCCAAAACTCAAATATGCAGTTAAATATGTGTCTGTATGATTGTAGAGCTTGGAGAGCGTACAAGAGTCTTCCTTCAATATCCGGTATTATCCTTTTCTCTGTGGCAACGTGTGGAAAATCGAAAATGATAAGTGGCGTACGAGCCATAGCTGTGGGCACAAATGTGTATGTGTGTGTGCGTAGCAAATATATTGAACATATAAAATACAATAAAATATTGTACATAATTTATTGCTTGACCAACAGCAGCAAATGTAATATAAAATCCGTTAACAATACAATGCGTTGTCATTCATATGGTCACACATACAAGCACACACTTACATTCATATATGTATGAATTTATACTTTTATATGTATAGAGAACTGCGGTAATGCTTACAAATACATACATAAGTAAGCATGTGCTTGCCAGATTAGTTGGCGACTTAACTTTTTGAAAAATTGCCTTCTGAAATATTAAAAAAAATATTTAAATTGAATTATTTAATAATTTTTCTGATAATTCTCATGAATGGTTCAAAAGTGTAAGTCCCACTACAAAATCATTTTCAAGTAGCGCAAGTAGCGGAAATAAGTTCGTGGCGTTTCTATTGAAGACTTTTATTTAAAAAATAATTATTTTTATAATTATTATTAAAAACAATAAAAATATAGTCGCCGTTGCTGTTTACAACCTCTTCTCACCTCTAGACCAATTTGTGGATGCCACTCCGCCAAAAATCGCCTGGTCTGGTCTCAAAGAAGTTGTTCAGCCAATTTTTAAGGACCTCTTTGTTATTGAAGGTTACGCCCTTCATATGGTTTGACAGGGAGCGGAAACAATGGTAATCGGTTGGTGCAACGTCCGTAGAATACGACGGATGCTGAAAGACCTACCATTCGAGTTCTTGGAGTGCAGCTTTGACGACTTGTGCAGCATTGGGCCTGGCGTTGCCATGAAGGAGTATGGTTTGACCATGCCGATCAGGTCTTTTCAGTCGAATAGCGTCATTCATGCGGTGTAGCTGGGCAATGTAGAGCCTCTCGAGCATTTCCCAGTGCACCATGCCCTCCCAGTCCCACCAAACCCACATCATGATCTTCTTTGAATGAAGATCCGGCTAGACTCTTGGCTTTGGCCGACCTCTTTCTTTGGTTCATATTGATGTACTCGTATAGACACTATTTCTCATCTCCTGTGACGGTTTGGTATAAAAAGCGCTTTTTATGACCGCGTGTTGCTCGATAGCAGGCGAGATGCTGAGAAGCAATTTGAAGAAGACTTTCTTTGTTTTTTTTCGTTGAGCTCATGAGGCTCACAATTTTTCGGTAAATCTCATTGAGAATCGTTTTATGATCGCAGCGACATTATAGAGGGACAGTTGTACCAACATTCCAGCAAAAAAAATTTAGAGATATGTATGTGTAACGCGCGCTTTTTCAATGAACAATTCCCGATATTTTTTTGACAGAATGTTAAATAAAAAACATATTATATTAAAATGCCGTTAGTCAACGCTAACAAAACGGCATTTTCAGCTGCTTTTTCGAAAAAATTGCCATTGATACCCAAAATGTGCTGCTAACTCTCTGCTTTTTATAATGCATCGGCTTTTTACCAATCCATACCAAGTTTCTAAATCCCTAGACGCACCATGTTTTTTTTTTTTTTGTGAAGAAATGGTTATCATCTGAAATTTCATTTCAGTAAATTCAGTTTTGAGGCCGCTAAAAGACTCTTGGGAAGTAAGTTTTCAATATTTCGAGATTTTGCTGAAGCGTAAAGTAATCCATTTCATACCAGCGTAAGATTTTAAATGAAATTTATAGAACAAATTCCATAGTTATTTTTTCGTCGGTTATTATGAATTGAAAATTCCATACAAAATCTATAAAAACCAAGTTTCAGAACCTTGAAGTTTGTCTTAGACCTGTATGGTAGAACAATTTTTTGGTTTGAAATAAGAAAAGGAATCATAATTTCGACGGCGCAGCACGTGTTACAAAATTTCCTCAACCTCAGTTAGGTATAAATAAAAAAAATTTTTTAATCGTTTTTTTTAATGCGTTCATTTTTTTTTTATGCAGAAATACCCATGTCACTGCATTCATAGTTTTATTAAAGCAATCACTCAGACGGTCATTCGCATTGAGGATGCCACTACGCATTGGCTGCCGCACTTCCCTACCTTTTACTATAAAATGGACAATCGTGCTACAGATGTGAGTAGAGAGAAAAATCTCACCACTTATCCCTATGAACATTCACAAACACACATCCTATAATACTATATAAATATTTACTCACCCATACTAGATACTTGTACAATGTATGTGCTTACATATATGTGTGTGCTCATGTATTGTGTGCGACACTTTTGAGTTGTAGTGAAAATGATGAGTTAAAGTGTGTGCAATGGTCTTCGTCCGTTACTTATTCATAAACCGCCGCGCTCACAACTCATTTCACCTCTCCGTTGGGTGCCTTTTGTGCTTTCAGTCAGCCATTGGTCGTTCTTTCAACACTTTCTGATGACCATGTCTGTGATAAAAAGAAAAAAACATACGAGTGAGGTGTTGACTTCTCTCCTTCTCCTTCCTCGCTCTTACACTCTGCTCGATTTTCGATATAATTTGTTTGCTTTCTCACTTTTGTTTGCGTTAACAATGCGTTGATTTAAAGATCCGCCTTGCTGGTGTCACTCACACACAAATGTTGCAGTGTTGTTATAGTACTAAGTATATAAATGATTAATTTTTATCTCCTATGGGACACTTGAACAATACAACTGCCACTGCATACAAAACTTATAAATAATAATTACTTTTATACAATATATGACTAGCTGTATGAAGACACTGAAGTGTCTATGGAAACGGTGTAGAGTTGGAAGGAGTTCTGAAAACTTCGTTGTGGAAATTAACAAACAAAAAATAAACACGAAAAAGAATAATAAAAAAATTGTATTTAACGAATGCTTAAGATTTTTTGTTTTTTAATTTTTATATGGATAAAAACATCCAACAACGTCTGGAAAAAAAAATTATCAAAAATCAACGTGATTGAGCCACTTCAATCTTTCACTTTATTCTACCAAAAATCAATACGCGAAATTCTTCTAAAAATTCTGATTAAATGCGAAATTTCGTTGAAAATTGTTTGAACTAAAGGGTTTTCCAATAACAGGTGTTATCTATCGCTACCGAGAGATGATTAACGACTTTTTATGGCCGGAATTGGATGGTATTGATCTGGACGAGATTTATTTTCAACAAGACGGCGCTACGTGCCACACAAGCAACGAAACCATTGATCTTTTACGGGAAAAGTTTCTCTCGAAGAGGTGATCACAATTGGCCACCGAGATCTTGTGATTTAACACCTTGTAACGTTTTTCTTTGGGGCCATTTGAGAGAGAAGGTCTACGCCAACAGCCCAGGGTCGATTCAAGACATCAAAGATGGAGTTCGTGAGGCTATCGAAGACATAGGGCAGCTACTTTGCAATTCGGTTATGGAAACTTTCATGAAAAGTATATTGTGTAAGCGTGGTCGTGGTGGTCATTTGCCTGATGAAAATTTTTTTCATAAATTTTTTTTTTTAATTAAATGAGAAAGAAATAAACTGCCAAAGCTTGTCAATGAGACCATCCGTGTGGTATAGTTATTTATGTAGAGTAACCAAATTAACTACCAAATGGTAGTCTAGAGCGTGTAAATCGCAGCTCTTTATATTGGATCGAATTCTAGTCAACATTTTCTAAGTCGAAGTGCCCTCTCATTACCACGCATATTGCAATGCTCCCGTACTGGATCCACCATAATTTGCTACTATTATTTTTATGAAAATGGATCCCAATGAGATTCAATGTGATTGAAATAATTTTTAATGCCACATAACGGGTGAATTATTATTTTTCCTTGTTCACTCATCTCGGGAGCATAGGGCCTCGTATACGGTTCTGTGCTGTTGTTTTTCCACCGTCCCATGAGATGTCGACATCTGCTAGTTTCGCAGCATCGACCTTCTCCAAGTGTTTTTTGGTCGACCGCGACCTCTGCTCCCTTGCAAGTTCCAGTCCAGTGCCATGCTCGTGATACTATCTGGACCTATCCGTCCCCGCTTTCTGCGTTTGATTTGCCATAGTATGGGTTCCTCATTCGTTAATCTCCACAGCGCGTGTTTGCTGATGATGTTTGGCCAGAATATTCTGCAGATGATGCGGAGGCATTTGTTGATGAAAGATTGTAGCAAGGCTTTTGATAGGGTATTTCACCCTATATAATAAATAGCTAAACTTAGGGATTGCGGCTTTCATTCTCAATTTCTTAAGTGGGTAATTTCCTATCTTAATAATAGACACTCTGTCGTTTGACTCGCTAATGTTTCGTCTTATTCTTTTGTTACTTCGTCTGGTGCCTTCCGAGGTGGTGTCCTAGGTCCGTTACTATTTGTCTTCTTCATTAAAGATATTACATCCTGTTTTTCCATGAGTTCCTTTCCATTTCCTTCTATACGCGGATGATCTGAAAATCTAATATGAAATTAAATGTCCAGAAGATTCGTTCACTCTCCAGCGTGAGTTGAATAACTTATATAGTTGGTGTGTGCGCAAGCGTTTATTTCATTAAATACCAATTTACTTCGCTTGCTTTTAATATTATTCTAACGTCTTACTACATCTCAAACTCGCCGCTAACGACAATTAGTAAATTAAAAGATCTGAATGTTGATTTTGACTCCAAGCTCAACTTCACCACCCACATAAACTATAATATTTTATATCCAATCGTTCGCAATGTTCGCCTTTATTCGTCGAAATAGTTCTTCGCTTTCTAATCCCTTTATTCTTTACTCTCAAATTGTTTTACTCGGCCGTAGTTCGATCCAGGTTAGAATACGCGGTATTCGTTTGGAGATCCTTTCATGCAGTCTACAAGTATATTAATGGATTAGAGTCTGTTCAGAGAGCTTTTGTGCGCTCGATGAAATTCGTTGATCCCATTCCGTCCTATCCTTCTCCTTAGTTATTGTTAAATCTCATGTTCTTAGAGTCTAGGTGTGTTCTGTTGTCGAAGTTTTTTGCCTTTCATATTTGTGCGGGCTCAGAAGACTGTCCATATCTGCTCAATAAAATTCATTTTAATGTTCCCTCACGCATTTTCCGTTGTAATTAGTTGTGTTTTGTGGGTATTGCTAAAACTCTTTACGAGATGAATTCCCCTTTTGGGAGGACGCTAGCTCATTGATTTGATTTTTCTTACTCTAAGTCTATTTTTATATGTATATCTATCTTATAGCCGCCGTAGCCGAATGGGTTGGTGCGTGATCACCATTCGGAATTCACTGAGAGGTCGTTGGTTCGAATCTCGGGGAAATCAAAATTAATAAAAACATTTTTCTAATAGCGGTCGCCCCTCGGCAGGCAATGGCAAACCTCCGAGTGTATTTCTGCCATGAAAAAGCTCCTCATAAAAATATCTGCCGTTCGGAGTCGGCTTGAAACTGTAGGTCCCTCCATTTGTGGAACAACACCAAGACGCACACCACAAATAGGAGGAGGAGCTCGGCCAAACACCTAACAGAAGTGTACGCGCCAATTATTTATTTATTTTTTTTATCTTATAGTCTGTAAGCATCCTCTTTGTTGATTAATAAATAAATTACTGAGAGCTCGTACGCGGCAACACTTGAGGTTGGAAAAACTTCTGCATTCTGTGCATCGTGGAAGTTCCCTATGTAGTATATCATATGACAATTAAACAAATAAGAATCACAATCGAAACTTGTTCGTAGTCGTTGTTCGATGGTAACCAATTTGTCTACACCCTATCTTGTGGTCCCTTCTACAATAGCTGAGAAAGGAAATGGTGATATGGAATCATTTCGGCATACACTATTCACCTGCACTGCTTTCTCTAGACGGTCAAGATTTAGACTAAAAGGTTTTTATTTTTTTAACAAGCCTCAGGATCTATCTAGTACCACAATCAACGGTCTCCATTTGCCCGTCCAAGTGAGCCCCCAATCTTTCAGGCGCTAATACTCAACCTAAACTCACTTCTTCTTCTTCTTGATTGGCGCGATAACCACTTAAGCGATTTTGGCCGAGTTAAACAAAGCGCGCCAGTTTTTTCTTTCTCGTGCTAACCGACGCCAATTGGAAACACCAAGTGAAGCCAAGTCCTTCTCCACCTGATCTTTGCAACGGAGAGCAGGTCTTTCTCTTCCTTTGGAGGTCTTCCTCTTCGTCTGGAGCTCATCCTCTTTCTCTGCTACCTCCAGCTGGTATCACATTGAATACTTTCAGAGTCGGACCGTTTGTTTCTATTCGGATAACACGACGCAGCCAACGAAGCCGCTAGATCTTCACTCGCTGCGCTATGTCTTTTTGTTTTTTTTTTTTTTGTTTTTGTTTTTAGGGTAGCAGGTTAAAATCAAAATGACAGAAACATCATCAAAAGCGCCATCGCACCATTGGTATGTGGGGCATTAGATTAGATTAGATTTGTGGGGTTTGACAAGTCCATGCACTCAGTCGGTAGACCATTGTACTACACCCGGATAGATTTCAGTAGAAATAATAGAGATGGAAAAGATAAAAAGTGGGTAGTAAGACGCGTAAATAAGTTTGAGGTCACTCTTCCACAAATATCTTGGATTCATTGATGAATTTTAAGAGATCCGGAAGAGGAAAAGTGTTTCGCAACCCGATATCCTAAGTCTGATGCTGGAAAATGCAGGACAGCTACAGAGAAAATGCTCTGCAGTGTCGTCATTCTCAAGGCAGGATAGACATATCGGGTTATCTACGACCCCATGGTAGCCATATGCTGACCACAGGCGTTGTGCGCTGTGATTATACCCACCAGTACTCTCAGGTCCTTTCTGCTGAGTTTTAGGAGAAAGGTAACTCAGACCAACGACCTCTGTGGGTAGACCTTATGAAGTCCATAGTTGAATCGATGCGGAATTGACACCTAGAATGGGTTCAGGGCCTAGTGGCATACTTGCAGAGCCTGCATGTGGGGCATGCTCCCACTAAAACTATATTATAGCCCCTTCTCGGCTGATTTCCACCCTGGGACCGTTGTAAGCATTTCATCAAGGTGGAGCCGCGTTTATGTCTATTGACACAATCAGGTACCTGCGTCTAGGTCCCTCTCTTGTGAACGTATGGATATTTTACGCCAGCGATAGTATCCACTACTCCCACTGGTTTGATAAGTGGTCCTGTAGGAAATGGAACATCGGAAAATTTGCGCTAGCGCAGTATTTACGAACTATCGTCTTATCTTCTGTCTGATGGTACTGTGAATGATTGACTCAAATGTCAGCGTTTGTCGTCGTCCTGTCCCGAAACAGTTCATCTTCATATCGTACTTGCAAATGTAGCTGCTGCTTCTGCTGCTGGGGTGCGCTATGTCCATGTCGTCGTAAAGGTCATACAGCTCATTGTTCTATCGCTTGCGATTGGCTACATAGACCAAAGTAGCACTTGTTGGTAAGAGAGATTCCTCGCTGGATTTCAAGGCTGACATTGTTAACGGTGTTAATGCTGGCTCCTAGAGAAACAAAGTAACCTGAAATAACTCACGCGTCAACTTATCGGGTTGATAGTCGATATTAATTTTGTATGAGCATTCGCCCTGTAAATACTGTAAATGAAAATCGCACAAAGCCTCCTTCTCCGCCTTTTAAATAGCACGCCAAAGTCCATCAATGCATACAAAAGTAGCTGCTGTATATGTATGTGTGTACACTCGTTCATTTACATGTGCGTATGTATTTAGTAATAAAAATCATGCCTGAGCAAGCTTTCAATTTACTGCTTCAGACAGCAAACGGAAAATGAAACGAAGAATTGTTTCCTGCATATTTGCTGCTGCCATCGACCAGCACCAGATACAACAACAAAAGTGAAATGCAGAAGTGGTAATAAAAGCGAAGGAGCAGTGCCCGAATAGTGGCTGGCAAGTGCATTGCACATTGATAACAAAAAGCATTGCTTTGCTGCTGAACTACAGAGACAAACAAAAACAAAAAAAAAAACAAAAAAAAACTATTAGCATTTGAAAAGGGCAATTATGTTGCTTTCTTTCATTTTCTTATTTTACTTATTCCTTTAATTTTCAATTTTCTCTTTAGCATTCAACCATTGGTAGAACAATGGCAACTGATAGTTAGTTGGGGCCGCTTACAAAGCACTCCTACTTACGTACGTTTACGCACAGTTGGCAATGAAAAAAAAAACAATAATAGAACTTTATTGTGAACTGGAACATAACACAGCATAGCAGCAAGCAGCAATTGCAGTTTTTAGATTATTTTGTCCTTTCAATGTTTAAAGCTTCCGATGTATTTTTTACCTTCCATATAAGTATGTATGTATGTGCATATGTATGCTAGTGCGTACAAGTTTTACACTTGAAAAAATTCAATTCGATTTACTAATTCTTTGTTATTTTTTTCGCTCTATTTTTTCTCTTTTCACGCTTTCCATTCATCGTTTGGCCTCCATGTGCTGCTGTGGTGCGTTGCTTACGTGACTGCTCCTGTTGCAACCGCTGCCCATCGATGCTCAAACCGTCACCAATACTATCGTCGCTATCGTCGCCGCTGCCTTGCCACTCTATCGCCTTTGATGATGCTCCAATTTTCCGTTTTGTTGCCTTCACAATCTGCCTGTCCTCTATGGTCACCATCAACTGTATGGCATGTATGTGTGTTTGTGTGGGTGTGTGTATAACCAACGCTATTGACAACTACATTACGCTATTGATGCTGGTCGAATGCGTACACGTACATTCGCACACATATACATGCGCGTGTTTTCAACTGCATGCAACTCAAACTCAAATGCCGACAATACATCTCCGTTTCCAATTTCTCGTTGAAAAATGCTTTGCACTTCCGCTGCTTGGCTGCATCTCTGCTGGCTGTCAACACAAATTTTCTGCCGCCATCACCACCACCACCACCATAACCATTACTAATGTCCTCGTCACTCATCATAACCATCGTCGCCACTCCGCACACTCATCTTGCTTGGTGTACACTCAATAGCTTACAGAAAATGTCAATCGAGCGATGTGTTCTGCAATGCACCCGGCGGTTTGGCTCCATCCGACGGTAGTCGCTTGTCCGGTCCCTGTGTGCCGAAGGAGAAACGTTGTGACGGTTATCTGGACTGTCGCAATGGACGCGATGAGGAGGGTTGCACAGGCATCTCGTGTCGTTTGGATCAGTTTCGTTGTGCCAATGGGCAGAAGTGTATTGACGCTTCGCTCAAGTGTAATCACAAAGACGATTGCGGTGACAAATCTGATGAGCAGGGCTGCAGTAAGTATTCAGACGTGAAGTTATCATCATCATTACCATCGCCATCACCATCACTATTGACATTACAACAGCTTCTATACCTTAAATCATGCATGTGAATTGACGAGTGGCGACTTGTCTACAGGGCCGTGCGTATGTGCGCAGATGCCATTTTTCAAACGTTTCCTAAACAGAGGCTTAAACAAAAGAGCTAAGCTGCTCATTGAACTTTCTCTCAAACTGTCAGCTGACAATTGCCGAAGAAATTATGCCAAACATGCTTTGGTTCTTTTTGGCTACGAATGCACATCTTTCAAAATGGCCAACTGCCAACGACGCCCATTTATTTTGCTTCGATTGAGAGATTGGCTGACGTATGACGCGACTCGGTTTTTTGTTTTGTATTCAAAACAGTTCCCCATGTTTATCCACTACGCGTGAAGCATTCCGTGTCTACGACATCGAACGAAGCGTATGCCTCACCATGCCTCAATATCATCATTGTGGTTTTTTTTGTTGTAATATTTCTTGCTTCCAGATTTCCATTCAACCAGCTAACCATTTTTCACACACTGTCCCAACCATATGCACTCACAACAGCTACCCATACTTCAACTATTTTTTTAACTTCTCCAACTTTACACAACTAACCAAACTACGAGCCTCTAAATCATTGTAGCCACTCCAATTATTCCGTTCATACCATTCTATGCTCACTTTTCACTCTTTTCATTCTTCTTAAAGCGCATCCCACAAACGTAACTCATTCAGTTGCTCTCAGTCACGTATTACATACATCTTCACCGTCACATTGTTTTGCATTCACACTCGATTTCTCGATTCACTTACAGACTTTCCTCCCTGCCATCATGGCCAATTCCGTTGCACGAATGCCTTATGCATTCCATCCAACTTCTATTGTGATGGATATCACGATTGTGCTGACGAAAGTGATGAGGCCAATTGCACAGCAATCGCATGTCCTGATAACAAGTTCCTTTGTCCGCGCGGAGGCCAAAATGGCACACCCAAGTGTATACTAAAATCTCAACTGTGCGATGGCAAGCGCGATTGTGAGGATGGCAGCGACGAGGAGACCGCCTGCTGTAAGTTTGCCAAACGTGGGCTTTGTGCTGCCTACTTTCCTCGCGTTCCCAGTGCTCCTTACAATTTGTTTACGTTTTTCTCCCCACAGCTACCGGTTCTTGCCCTGCACTCAGTTGTGAATATCGTTGCGGTCCCTCACTGACAGGTGGCGTCTGCTATTGCCCGACTGGTCAGGCGATTTCTGCCGACAACCGCACTTGCATGGATCTGGATGAGTGTGCCGAATGGGGTCACTGCGATCAATTATGTACGAATACCGATGGTTCATTTACCTGCCAGTGCGCGCAGGGCTACAGCCTTTTCAATAACTCGAAATGTATTGCGCCTGATGCCAATTATCTGCAGCTGATATTTGCGCATGATCGTGCCGTTGTCCGCATGTCCGCACATGGCGGTGATCCACGTGTGCTGGCCAATGCCACTGCCGCCTCGGGTGTGGCCTACCACTACCAGCGCAATACGCTTTATTGGTCCGATATTAAGACGCGTAAGGTGCAGTCCATACCACTGGATGTCTTCAACGGTGCTATATCGCCCTTGGATCTTACCCTGCCCGGTACTTGGGCACCCGTCGCGCTGGCCGTGGATTGGGTGGGCGACAAGATCTATGTGGCCGACTTGATTGGACAGAAAATAGATGTTTTTGAGTTGGGCGGTCATTGGCATGCGGTCGTATTGGGTTCAAATCTTACCAGCCCTGCAGATTTGGCGCTCGATCCAACATCAGGTCTTATGTTCGTAGCTGACGGTGGTCAGGTGCTGCGCGCGCACATGGATGGTACGCATGCGCGTTCGATCGTTTCCGAAGCAGCGTATAAAGCATCTGGTGTGACAGTGGATATCATTGCGAAGCGCGTTTATTGGTGCGACTCCCTACTGGACTATATTGAGACCGTCAACTATGAGGGCAATCAACGCATAATGGTTTTGCGTGGACAGCAAGTGCCAAGTCCATCACGGCTGGCACTCTTTGAAAATCGCATCTACTGGACGGACGCCACAAAGCAAGGCATCATGTCCGTGGATAAGTACACTGGCCCCACTTCCATACAAGTCACATACAAAGCGAAGGACATACGCGAACCGAAGGGCATTGTCGCTGTACATGCGCTTAGTCAACCGCGTGTATCTAATCCATGCGGCAACAACAATGGGGGCTGCAACCACATGTGCATCGTGACGGCAGTTAAGGGTGCACCCACTGGTCTGGGTTATCGTTGCGCTTGCCACACAAATTACCAACTTCAAACTGACTTAAAGAATTGTAAACTTGTGCGCGAATTTCTCATGTACTCCCAACAGCGCTTCATCAAAGGCAAGGTGCTCGAGCCAGTTATTGAGGGCTTTAGCGACGCCATACTACCAGTGGTATCGAGACGTGCACGCTTTGTGGGTTTGGATTTCGATTCACGCGATGAGTTCATCTACTATTCAGATGTGCTGCAAGATGTGATCTATCGCGTACATCGCAATGGGACTGGACGCGAAATTGTGCTTGCCTCACAGAACGAAGGTGTCGAAGGTCTGGCTGTGGATTGGGCATCAAAGAATCTGTACTACATTGATTCACGCAAAGGTACGCTAAATGTGCTCTCTACACGTAACGTCACCTATCGACGCACGCTATTGAAGGAACTCAAACGCCCGCGCGCCATTGTTGTGCATCCAAATCGAGGTTTCATCTTCTTCTCAGAATGGGACCGACCTGCGAATATTACGCGCGCAAACACTGATGGCACCAATTTGCTTGTTTTCAAGAACGTCACGCTCGGCTGGCCTAATGGTCTCTCGATCGATTTTAAAGAGGATCGCGTTTATTGGTGTGATGCACTGCTGGATCATGTGCAGCACTCTAATCTTGATGGTACTGACATCAAGACAGTCAATTCGCGCTTGGTGCGTCATCCATTCTCCATTGTGATACACAACGAATGGATGTACATCACGGACTGGCGGCTGGATGCCATTATACGTCTGCACAAACTCACTGGCGAACAGGAGGAAATGATGGTACGTGAACCGCAAACGAACCGCCTCTATGGCGTGAAGGTATACAGTCATGAGGTTCAAACTATCGCCGACATACACCCTTGCCATGTAAACAATGGCGGTTGTGAGAAAATTTGTTTTGCTATACCGAGAAATGATTCCATGCAGCCGACATTGCAGACGCGTTGCTCTTGTCCGTATGGAGAGCGGCTGGCAGAGGACCAACGTTCATGCACGGCCGATCCCAATGCCGAACCACCAGTGCAGCCCTGTCCTAACTCGTGGGACTTCACCTGCAACAACCAGCGCTGTATACCCAAATCGTGGGTGTGCGATGGAGATGACGATTGTTTGGACAACAGCGATGAAGAACAGAATTGCACAAGTGAGTATTATTTGAAGCGCTTGAAACCCTGTAAAATGGTGTATTTTCTTTAATAATAATTTCATTTTTCCTTTTATTCGCAACAGAACCAACATGCGGTTCCAATGAGTTCCAATGCAAGTCCGGTCGTTGCATACCACTCAACTTCCGTTGCGATCAGGAGAATGACTGCGGCGACAACTCTGACGAATTCGAATGCGGTAATGTCACTTGCGGCACCGCACAGTTCGCCTGCGACAATGGCCGTTGCATACCGAATATGTGGAAGTGTGATAGCGAGAACGATTGCGGTGATGGCTCTGATGAGGGTGATTTTTGTGCGGAGAAAACCTGCGCCTACTTCCAGTTTACCTGCCCGCGCACCGGTCACTGCATACCACAGAGTTGGGTTTGCGATGGCGATGATGATTGCTTCGACAAACAGGATGAAAAGGACTGTCCGCCGATCACGTGCTTGGCGAACCAGTTTAAGTGTGCCGATCTACGACAGTGCGTCGAGGAATCGTACAAATGTGATGGCATACCAGATTGTAATGATGGCAGCGATGAGCTGGACTGTCCGTCTATGGGTCCGAATCAATGCAATTTAGAAAAACACTTCCGTTGTAAGTCCTCTGGTTTCTGCATACCCATTGCTTGGCATTGTGATGGCTCCAACGATTGTTCCGATCAGTCCGATGAGGAGGATTGCGGTCAGATCACTTGCGCACAGAACTTCTTCAAATGTAATAATTCAAACTGCGTTTTTAAGGCGTATATTTGTGATGGCAAAGACGATTGTGGTGATGGATCTGATGAGAGTTCATTGCATGCGTGTGTACCACCACCATTCAAGTGTCCATACGGTCAATGGAAATGTCCGGGAGTTAGCGAACGTTGCGTTAATATGACTTCAGTATGCGATGGCACTGCAGATTGTCCGAATGGCGCGGATGAAGGCGAAGGTTGCGATCTGGCAGAGTGTACACATCAAGGTGGTCTCTGTTCGAACGGCTGTCAAAAGACGCCCTTGGGCGCTACCTGTGTTTGCCCACCTGGCTCAGAGATTGGCGAAGACGGCTACACTTGCGTCGATATGAACGAGTGCGATCCACCAGGCCTCTGCTCGCAACAGTGTACCAATACGAAGGGCTCCTATTTCTGCTCATGCACAGATGGTTACCTATTAGAGCCGAACAAACACTTCTGCAAAGCGGTTAACCACTCTGCTGCTTTCCTAATCATATCTAATCGTCATTCCATTCTTGTGGCTGATTTGAAAGAGCAGGGCTTGGAGCGCGTGCCAATAATTGTGGAAAACGTTGTCGCAACAGCTTCAAATATGCATACAGGCACGATTTTCTGGAGCGATATGAAACTAAAGAAAATCTCACGCTTGGATCGTGGTCAGGAACCGCAGGAAATAATCAACACCGGCTTGGACTTGGTTGAAGGTTTAGCCTACGATTGGGTTGCACGAAATCTCTACTGGCTGGACAGTAAATTGAACACGATCGAGGTTTCCGCTGAGAATGGCTCGAACCGGCTGGTTTTGGTGCGTGAGAACATCACGCAACCACGTGGCATGTGCCTCGACCCTAGCCCCGATGCACGTTTCATCTTCTGGACCGATTGGGGTGAAAATCCGCGCATCGAACGCATCGGCATGGACGGCACAATGCGTGAAACGATCATTAACACGAAAATTTATTGGCCGAATGGTCTAACATTGGACATTGCCACCAAACGAGTATACTTCGCTGATTCTAAACTGGATTTCATTGACTTCTGCTATTACAATGGCACAGGTCGGCAACAAGTTTTGGCAAGCAGTCACTACTTGCTGCATCCGCATTCGCTCTCACTCTTCGAGGATACACTTTACTGGACAGATCGCCAACTAAATCGTGTGCTATCCGCTAACAAATTTCGCGGTAAGAATCAGACAGTGGTTTCTCACCTAATCAGTCAACCACTCTCCATACACGTGCACCATCCCTCACTCCAACCACTGTACTCAAATCCATGTGAAAAGTCGATCTGCCAGCATCTTTGCTTGCTGAGTCCAAGCGCTAAAGAAGGCTATTCGTGCAAGTGTCGGCCAGGCTATCGCCTAATGAGCGAGGGGCGTTGCCTGGAAGAAGAGAACCCATTCTTAGTTGTTGTAAAAGGCACGCAGATTGTCGATATACCGTTGAATGGCGGTGATGCGCGCGCTGGTTCACTCGCGCCTGTTATTGGCATTGAGAGCAGCACCGGCTTAGACTTCGATCGTAAAGGTGAAACACTTTATTGGATACAAGGGCGGGAGGATGATGATGAAAACTGCACTATATTCTCCACACCTTACGGCGGCGGTAACAAAACGCAATTCCTCGGCACTGACACCGGCATTGTTGGCTCGCCTTACACCATTGCCTTTGACTGGCTGGGCCGTAATCTCTATATGGGCAATCGCATTGCCAGCAATATAGAAGCTGTACGTGTGGATGGTAAAATTAAGTATCGCACTATCATTCTTGCAAACGATGGTAATCAAACATCAGTTTCAAAACCGAAACAAATAGTGCTGGACCCCAACGATGGCAAACTGTTTTGGATCGACGAGGGTGGTTTTGGTGTACCGGTGAAGATTGGGCGCGTGAATATGAATGGCAACAATCCAATGATGCTGAAGTCCGAAATCGATCACCCAGAGAGTATTGCTTTGGACATCGAAAAGAAACTGGTGTATTATAGCACGCAATATCCGGCATCTATCTGTGTCATGGACTACCATGGCGAAGACCATCGTGTGTTGCTTTCAGAAGAGAATGCCATTTCGCGTCCGAAAAGTTTGGGCATCTTAGACTCCCGCCTATACTATCTCGATCCTGTATACGAGAAAATTGTGCGTGTTGATTTACCACGCGGCGATAATCCCAAGGTTATAGTCGACAACGAACCCGATCTCAAGAGCATGATTATCTTCAAAAAACGCCCTATGATGCAACATCCCTGTCAAATGAACAATGGCGGTTGTGAACACCTCTGCATTCCCGATGATGTTTCGTCACGCACCTGTGCCTGTGGTGTTGGCTACCGCAAAGAAAACGATATTAATTGTGTGGCTTACAAGACTTTCGCTGTTGTTTCACAGTTGGATGTGACGCGTGGCTACAGCTTAACCGATAGTTCTGAGGCGATGGTGCCAATCAGCGGGCCCGGCCATCACATCTTGCACGTGGATGTACTCTTCCGAGAACAATGGATCTACTGGGCTGAATACAATCGTGGCACATGGAATGGCATATTCAGGCGGCGCCCGAATGGCACAGAGCTACAACATATCGTTAAGGATGGTATTGGCAGCAATGGCATTCGTGGCCTGACCATCGATTGGGTCGCTGGCAATATGTACTTCACAAATATATACCCCCATGAAAACTATGTGGAAGTCTGTTGGTTAGACGGCAGCAACCGCAAGGTGCTCGTAAAGACCACAACCGATGCACCACGCGAACTAGCTGTTAATCCAATAAAACGTCTGCTGTACTGGATCGATTATGGACAGCATCCGCGTATTGGCAAAGCATACTTGGACGGGTCAAACTGGACACCACTGGTAACATCCGGCATATCTAATCCACGTGACTTAACAGTGGATATGATCACACACGATGTGTACTGGGTCGACTCAAAGTTGGATACAATACAAAAGATTTCGTACTCAGGCGGCAATCGTAAGATCATTCGTCGAAATTTACCCAATCCAATGGGTATTGCCATTTATCTTAGCGATGTTTACTGGGTAGACCGAAATCTGATGACCGTATTCAAGGCCTCTAAGCTATCGGGTAATGAATCGACACCCGTGCGAGTGCGCACAAATCTCCAGAAACTGCGCGATATTGCCATCTATAATATAAATAATCAACCGCAGGATGACGGTAATCCTTGTGCACGCCTTGGCAATGGTGGCTGTGATCAGCTCTGTTTCAGCTTCCCGCCTGAACAAACGAACCCCTCGCGTCTAAATTACCGCTGTGATTGTTCCACCGGAAAGCTGGCAGCGGATGAACGCAAGTGTGAAGTGGTCAATGAGTATCTCGTATTCGCTACACGCACCGAAATACGTGCAGTCAACCTGGACCCACATTCCACACAAGTGCCATTCACACCGATGAGCAATCTAACAAATGTTGTCGGCCTTGATTTTGACTTTGCAGAAAATCACATGTTTTTCACACAAATCCGTCCATGGGCCAAGATTGCCTATACGAAGGCTTATAACCCGAATAGCAATGATGTCAATGTGGTGCTGAGTCGAGGCATTAATCCTGAGGGTATCGCCTATGATTGGACACAGAAAAAGATTTACTGGACGGACAGCTCGAATAATTCTATTTATGCTATGAACTTAGATAGCACTGATCTGGTAATGATTGCGCGTGTGGAACGTCCTCGTGCAATTGTGCTGGATCCTTGCAACGGCACGCTTTATTTCACCGATTGGGGCCGTTTTGGAACATCGGGCAAGATCTTCCGCACTACCATGGCTGGATCGTTGAAACGCGCCATTGTTGATAAAGAACTTTCGCAACCCAGTGGTCTGGCGATCGACTATGATGAACGCAAACTCTACTGGACTGACGCTGTACGTGAGAAAATTGAACGTTCCGATTTAGATGGTAGAAACCGTGAACTCCTTGTGGATGCCACAATATACCCGTTTGCTATAACAGTGTTCCGCAACTACATTTACTGGACTGATTTGCAGCTGCGCGGCGTCTATCGCGCCGAGAAGCATACAGGTGCCAATGTCGTGGAGATGGTGAAGCGATTGGAAGACTCACCACGTGACATACGAGTCTATAGCGCTGACAGACAGAAATGTTCTACCAACCCTTGTTTAATAAAGAACGGCGGCTGCGCGCAAAGTTGTCATCCGGCGCCAAACGGTAAAGCGGAGTGCAAGTGCGATGACGGCTCGAAGGTCGTGAATGAGGGACGCATGTGCGCGCCACGCAACAATACATGCGAGGCCAGCAAATTCTATTGCCAAAACGGCAAATGTATCTCGCGTATGTGGTCATGCGACGGCGACGATGATTGCGGAGACAACTCAGACGAAGAATCAAACTACTGCGCATACCATTCATGCTCGCCTACAGAGTTCCGTTGCAACAATGGACGATGCATCTTCAAGTCATGGAAATGTGATCATGAGAATGATTGCAAAGATGGCTCTGATGAGATCGATTGCACTTATCCACCCTGCGTGGATGGTGAGTTCACATGCGGCAATGGACGCTGCATACCTATGGCGCAAGTTTGTAATGGCGTCAATGATTGTAAAGATAATACAACCTCGGATGAAACACACGAACGCTGCCCAACAAATACGACTTGCCCGCCGAACCATCTCAAATGCGAGAACACTAACATCTGCGTCGAACCTTACTGGTTATGCGATGGCGACAACGATTGCGGCGACAATTCAGATGAGGACCCACTACACTGTGGACAACGCACCTGCCCCACTAACAGCTTCCGTTGCCCGAACCACCGCTGTATACCAGCAACTTGGTACTGTGATGGCGATGACGATTGCGGCGATGGCGCTGACGAACCACCAGAGTATTGCAAGTCGGAGGGACGCACTTGCTTCGGTGATCTGTTCACATGCGACAATGGCAATTGCATACCCAGGATTTACATCTGCGATGGCGATAACGATTGTCTGGATAACAGTGATGAGGACAGCAGACACCAGTGCAGTAAGTTACGAGAGTCGATTGGAATATAATGGACATTGCATGCAATGCTATTTTTCTTTTCTCTGCCTCTTCTAGACGACCGCAAATGTGATGAAGAAACGGAGTTCACTTGCCTCGAAAATAAGGCTTGGGGACGCGCACAATGCATACCCAAGAAATGGATATGTGACGGCGATCCGGATTGCGTAGATGGCGCCGACGAGAACACAACATTACACAATTGCGCCACCCAACAGCCTTGTGGCGAGGACATGTTCACTTGCGACAATGGCCGATGCATTAATAAGGTAAGTGTGTTGAGCTTTCCCTTTAATCGGCACATGTGAATTTCAACGACGTTTACTTTTTACGCTTTAGGGCTGGACTTGTGATCATGACAACGATTGTGGTGATGGCTCTGACGAAGGTAAATTCTGCAGCTCCAAATACAAGAGCTGCTCCGATCAGGAGTTCACCTGCCAGAACTTCAAATGCATACGCAATCAGTACCGTTGCGATGGCGAGGACGATTGTGGCGATCACTCCGATGAAGTGGGCTGCAAAAAAGATAATACAACATGTCCCAATGGCCAATTTATGTGTACGAATGGTCAGTGTATCGATTATCATTTAGTGTGCAATAAAGTGCCCGATTGCGCCGACGAATCAGATGAGCCGGCCCATTGCAATGTGGACGAGTGTGCCAAGGTGGAGATACATCAGTGCGGACACAAGTGTGTGGATACGCTAACAGGCTACTATTGTGACTGTAATCAAGGCTATAAGTGAGTAATCCCTAGAATTTAACTTCAGTTTGAAAATTTTCTTCTAACTCAATACATCTTTTTATACGCGCTGCTCATAGACTCATGCCAGATGGTAAGGCCTGTGCTGACATCGACGAATGTCTTGAACTACCCGGCGCTTGCTCACAGCATTGTTCCAACACACCTGGCGGCTACTACTGCAAGTGCGACGAACGCTACTATGAACGTCAGACGGACGAGCATACCTGCAAGCGTAAGGATAACACCACGCCCTGGCTGGTATTTACCAACAAATACTATGTACGCAACATGTCGCTGGACGGTGGCCAATACAATCTGATGCACCAGGATCTAATGAATGTAGTCGCGCTGGACTTTGATATACAGGAACAATATATGTACTTCTGCGATGTGACTGCCAAAACTATCTTCCGCGCCAAATATGGCAATGATGATGAGAAGCCCGAGCGTGAAGCAATCATACGTCACGATTCGCATGGCTTGGAAGGCATTGCTGTCGATTGGGTGGGTCGCAAGCTATATTGGCTCGATAGACACTCGAAGAACTTGGATGTTTCGGAACTGGATGGCACAAAACGCAAGACGCTCCGCAGTGGCGTTATCGATCCCCGTGCATTAGTTGTACATCCGGGCATTGGCTACTTATACTTTACGTCGTGGCATTTACAAGCCTACATCGCCAAAATGGGCATGGATGGCACCAACTTCACGCGCATACTAACCTGGGATGATGATATTGCTTGGCCAAACGCCTTGACCATTGATTACTTTACGGACCGCATTTACTGGGCTGATGCGCATCTGGACTATGTTGCTTATACCGATTTGGAAGGTCGCCACCGGCACGTAGTGTTATCTGGCGCGAAAGTGCCGCATATTTTCGCACTCTCACTGTTCGATGACTATCTTTACTGGACCGATTGGAATTTGAAGGGCATAATGCGCGCCAACAAATTTACTGGTCAGAATTACACAGTACTGCGCAACACCACCCACCGTCCATATGACATACATATCAACCATCCACTAAGACAACTGCCCTACACGAACCCCTGTGGCAAAGACAATGGCGGCTGCTCACATTTGTGTCTGATTGCGCCACCGCCCGAGTCCACTTACTTTAATATTGAAGGCTACATCGAGGAGGGTGCGCCGAGCTATAAATGCGCTTGTCCCAACCAATTCTATCTGGCACGCAATAGTAAGACGTGCATAGCCAACTGCACGGCCGGTCAGCACCTCTGTGGTGGTAACGATGAGAAATGTATACCTTGGTTCTGGCGATGTGACGGAGAAAAGGATTGTAAGGATGGTTCTGATGAGCCGGCGACTTGTCCGACACGTCATTGCCGCGCTGGCACATTCCAGTGCAAGAATACGAACTGTACGCCATCAGCGACCATTTGTGATGGCACCGATGATTGCGGTGATGGCAGCGACGAACAGAATTGTGATCTGCCCTGTCCCGAGTCCGATTTCAAATGCAAGTCCAGCGGACGCTGTATATTGGATAGCTGGCGTTGTGATGGCGATGCTGATTGTAAGGATGGCAGTGACGAGGATCCGGCTGTATGTCGTAAGTACAACCTAAATTCGATTTGTGTTTTCACATAATTTTAAAAAATTTCCTTTTTTCTCCGCACAGACAAACGCGCCTGCGACCCAGATACAGAATTCAGCTGCAAGAATGGGCGCTGTATACCTAAACTGTGGATGTGTGACTTCGACAATGATTGCGGTGATGATTCCGATGAGCCGGCCTACATGTGCCGCCAACGCAACTGCACCACTGGTTGGCAACGCTGTCCCGGACAATCAAACTACCGCTGCATACCGAAATGGCTCTTCTGTGATGGCAAAGACGATTGTCGCGACAATAGCGATGAATTGCCCGAGAACTGTCCAAAATGCTCAACGGAGACGGACTTCAAATGCGCCAACAATCGATGCATACCAAAGTGGGTTAATGGCTAATTCTTTTATATCCTACGAAAACTAACTTTACCTATATTTCCCATCTTTCTTCCAACTTTAGGCAATGGATGTGCGACTTCTCGGACGACTGCGGGGATGGCAGTGATGAGAATGACGCCATTTGTAAGGGTAAATATCGTGAATGCTCAGAGTCGGAGTTCCATTGCGCCAATGGCAAATGCATTTCGTCGCGTTGGCAGTGCGATCATGAGGACGATTGTGGTGACAACTCAGATGAGATGAAATGTGAGGGGTATCAGTGCAAAAACGGCACCTTCCAGTGCATGTCTGGTCACTGCATTGCTTCATACTTCCGCTGTGATGGTGATCGCGATTGTCGCGATATGTCCGATGAGATTGACTGTCCCCCACGATTCCCTGGCGGGCGCTACTGCCCTGAATCGCGCTTCCAGTGCAACAATAATCTCTGCGTCTCGCCCTCTGACCTCTGTGATGGCACTGACGACTGTGGCGATGGCTCAGATGAGGATGTTAAGGTGTGTACCGACTTCAATTGTGACACACTACGCCGCTTCCAATGCGCCAATCATCGTTGTGTGGCGCGCTATCAGATTTGCGATGGTGTGGACAATTGTGGTGATGGTTCAGATGAAAATAATATGACGTTGTGCGCTAATAAGCAGAAACCATGCGATCTTTACACACAATATCAATGCGCCAATAAGAACTGCATTGAACGCGCACAGGTCTGTGATTACTCTGATGATTGCGGCGATGCTTCCGATGAGTTAGGCTGCCACCACACAAACACCTGTTCGGAATTGACACGCGGCGGTTGCGAACACCACTGCCACAATCTGACCGATGGCGGCTACATCTGCGCTTGTTATCCGGGCTACATTATTTCGGCGGAAAATAAGAAGCGCTGTTTGGATGTGAATGAGTGCACGACACGCCAACACACCTGCTCGCATATATGTAACAATCTCAATGGCACTTACTCGTGTTCGTGCCGCAAAGGCTTCCGATTGGCTGACAGTCAATCCGGCGTATGTCGAGCCGAGAAAGAAGACATTGTGTTAGTATTCGCTAACGGACCAGAAATACGCGGTTTGGATCTACAGAAGCGCGAAGAATTTGATGTGATAACAGCGGAGAAACGCATTGAAGCTTTGGATTATGATGCACAACAACAAATCGTCTTCTGGGCGGACAGTTATGATAAGACAATCAAACGTTCTTACATGGTGAATGCCTTGGATGGTCAAGCGAAGATCGGGTTTGCGCAAGATTTGAACATGAAGGGTGGTTCCAAACCGACAGCTGTTGCCATTGACTGGTTGGCATCCAATCTCTACTGGACTGAAGTGGATCGCACCGGCTCAAAACCACGCGGTCGCGTTATGGTAGCCAAAACAGATGGACGCTACCGACGTTCAATAGTGAATGCAGGGCTCGAAGTACCAACCTCCATTGTAGTAAATCCACAATTGGGACGTGCCTACTGGGCTGATGCAGGTTCTGCGCCAAAGATTGAAGTCTCTTGGATGGACGGCTCGAAACGTCGTCCACTCATCACTGAGCAAATTCGTCACCCTACTGGCCTTACGATTGACTACTCACAAGAGCACATCATTTATTGGGTGGATACCAAATTGAACACCATCGAATCAATGCGTACGGATGGCTCGCGTCGTAAGATGATAGTGAAAGGAGACCAGCTGCGGCATCCCATCTCTCTGGATGTCTTCGAATCGACAATGTACTGGGTAACACGTGACTCTGGTGAAGTGATACGTCAAGATAAATTCGGACGTGGCGTACAGGTAATCATACATCGTAATCTTGCCAATCCGTCCGGCCTTAAGGTCTACCACGAACAACGTTACAATACATCACTGCAAAGTCCTTGCTACCAGTCGAGATGCTCCCATTTATGTCTACTTGTGCCTGGCGGGCATCGCTGCGCTTGTCCGGATAATTCTGGTCTGCTACCATCGCATCGCAGCACCGCCGAAGTGATCTGTGATGCCGCAGCGGAACGACCACGTCCCGCGCCACGTATTTGCCCATGCCAGAATGGCGGTCTTTGTCGCGAAGATGAACGTGGCGATTTGTACTGTGAATGCCAGCCTGACTTTAAGGGTGATCACTGCGATCGCAGTGTGGCAGGCGCATTCGGACATGGTGGCACCAATGTGACGGCAGTTGTAGTACCCATAATGGTGATACTGCTGGTCCTGCTGACGGCAGGCGGCGCGTGGTACGTCATACGCAAAAAGCCATTGTAAGTAACGGAATCAAATTTATAATTGCTTGCTATGTTTATTAAAAAACATATTTTCCTTCCTTTTCCTCTTAGTGGTAAATTGGCGCGTCTGCCCACATTAACATCATCACAAAGTGTTACCTTCCGCCACGGCACAAATGTTGAGTTCAACGCTCCAGGATTCCCTGGTGGTACGACCGCTGGTCCGTCCAACGATGTAGCTCCTATTGAGGGTTATAATCTACAGACTGTGAATACGGCTAAAACGCGCGACTTCTCGAATCCTATGTACGATGCTGTGCAGTCGGGCACCAACACCGATCCAAGCCTGAGCAATGGAACAGGTAAATTTATGGGCAATAGCTGTGTACATATACTCAGCTATGAAGGGTGCTAATAATAGCGATAATATAAAACAACTATTAGTATGAACTGAATTTTGTGCCTTCCTCCTAACGATACCACCTATGTAGTATCTCTTAATCGTCCGGCGAAGTAAAGAAATGTTTCAAACTTTTTGACTTCAAATGCCGTAATCTTAAGATCATCGAAAACCATAAAGCAATAATTAAAGGTGATGTTAAACGTCTAATTCTCACGCTCTCTGGTTCATCTTGAGCTGTTCAATAAATCGGTGATGTCCGCTTCGGAAAAGCTGCTTCTTATTTTAGAGCAAATTCTAAAGAAAAAGTACTCAAAAGCATAAAACTTAAAACTAAGCAGGCAATAGGTCTGTTCATGTAAAAATTATGCAGTAACTTAATTTCCTAGAATTTTCTCTCAAAGGGGAAAAATATCAAAAAAGTATGTGAACGCAAAACTAGTAACAATTTGCAAGAGTTACGAACAGCTAATTAAATTGTTGGCAGAAATGCCACAAAAATTTAAAAAAATTTCAGTTTGTATTACAAAAAACAAAAAAAAGCCAATAAAATGCAAAACAATGAGCTTCGGCATCACATGATTTTATTCTCTCCACAATAAGTTTGTTCCATTTCATCAACCCTGTCAGATGAAGAAAATTCCATTGGCAAATGCAATTCGCTAATTTTAATTCGTGTTTATTTTTACTTTGCAATCAGCTGTTTCTCACTTGCTAAATCTTACAAGTAAAGATGTATCCAGTAAAAATTGCAACTTCCCCTCAAAATGAAATGTCATTTTGCTCTCTCTCTTTCCCCTACTTTGCAAGCTTTTTGGCTACATGAACAGCAAAAACAATTGTTGCAAACTATTTGCTTCATGAACAGACCTATATATTCACACAGTTGTCCAATCAGTCGTTGTTCGGACGGCAAGGACGTGCCATTGGTTAATTTTTTCCGTATATCACTAACACAATCTTAGTTTTTTCGTAAACAAACCGCTTCGCAGCTGATTCTTTAAATTTGCTCAGAGCCGAGTAACGATCTGTTAAAGAGCACACCTTTGAAATATTTTCACTATAATATTTGCAATCCTGCCTGGCAGTCAAAAGGGCAACGGAACACTCGATATATATAGCCGCTACTTCTACAGTACCAATATGAACTTCATACGTCGCTTCGACAAAAAATATATTGAACTAACAAAGTAATCCTTTACATGAAACGTCTACGTTTATTTGAATCAACTCAAGGCGAATCTGATTCGTTTTTTTTTTCTTTCGCCGTGTCCATGTGGCTGTCAGCTCAGAATGAAACAAGGCAAATTCATTATTTGTTTTCGAGTTTCCCAATACTTTACTTTGACAATCAAACATTGTTGTTGGTCTAGTGCCACCACCTTTAATGAATGCGCCTTGAATCAACTTAAAATTAACTTAAAATATTTTTCCATTGGGCGAATGATTTATTTTCATTGATTTCCACCTAACATAAACAAGAATACGCAATTACCTCTCTTTTTATTCCACAAAAAATTATTAAATAAAATATTGATTAAGTGAAAAAATGGATACAAATATAAATAAAACGAAAACTGTACACAATGACCTGAAATGGAAACGACAGAAGATTTTTTCCGATAACTTCGAGTTTATTTATTCAAAATAGTCCCCTCTGGCCTCGGTACACTGTTTTGTGCGATTTAACAGAGTGTTTCGGGTCATTGTCCTTCAATGTCCTTCAGGATGTCGGTACAAGACTTTTGAATGACCTCTACGGACGTAAAACGTTTTCCTTTCATGGCCAAATGCGATTTTCCGAATAGGTAGCAGCAATGGATTTAACCTGCAGATCCACAGGAAGTAAGTGCAGAATAACGTTGAGCGCAGCAGTGGGTCATTTTCTACAAGCACCAGCGATGCCCACACATGCAGTTCTCTGCACTCTCTCTGGTTTAGTGGTATTGTAGCCCTTCTGAAGAGCTACCCACCGAACTAGGCAACCGTATGTCAAAATTGGCAGAACCACTAAGTTGTACATCCAAAGTACGACACGTGGCTTGAGACCCCATTTTTTTGCCGAACATAGATTTACAGGCGTAAAAGGCTATACTGGCCTTCTTAACTCGATTTTCTATGTGCAGCTTCCTTCCAGTGGAGATTGGGGTCAAGTATTACACCAAAATACCTGACTTAAGATGCGAGTGTAAGACATTGGTTGTTTAGTCTTGGGAGCTTAAAAGGCGGAGGCTTGTATTTCCTGGTGAATAGCATCAACTCCGTTTTGTCAGAGTTGACTCTGAGACCGCAACTGGCAGCCCAACTACTGAGTGTAGCCAGTGCACCTTCCAAAATTTCAGCCATTACAGATGGGAATGGTCCTGAGACCAATAGGACCAAGTCGTAGGCATATGCTTCCACCTTTACCCCTCCCCTGTTTAAACGAGTTAAAGCTTCATCCATAGCTACTAGCCAAAGGAGAGGCGAGAGAACGCCGCCCTGCGGTGTACCCCTATGTACGAATCTAGTGTTTCTAGCCTCTCCTGCCACAGCATTTATTTCCGTACCACCAAGCAGGGACGAGATCCAGAGGTGGATAGGTCCTTCTACCCCTAGCCTATTTAGAGCAGTGACAATTGACTTAGCCGTAATATTATTAAAGGCGCCCTCTATGTCTATCAAGGCCGCCAAAGTGAATTGTTTTCCCTCCAGAGATTTCTCTACGGTCCCTACTACCTCATGTAAGGCTGACTCGGTAGATTTCCTTTTCAGGTAAGCGTGTTGGGCTTGAGAAAGTCGGGTTTCAAAGTGTTCACGGATGTGATAGTCGATCACTCTTTCAAACACCTTGAGAATAAAGGAGGTAGCACTTATAGGTCTGAAGTCCTTGGCCAGGACGTGGTCCCTCCTTCCTGCCTTAGGAATGAAGATCACCTTAGTTTCCTTCCAGCTTGCAGGAACGTGGTTTAGCGAGATACACGCCAAAAAGATGGTTTGAAGAACGGGAACCACCAAGGTTTTAGTCTTCTGAAGCATTATTGGCATGATACCATCGATACCTGGAGATTTGAAAGGGGAAAAGCTCTCGATTGCCCAGTTGCTATCAGTAAAAAAAAAACTATTTTAATTTGTTTGGAAGAAACCATAGTACTTGCGACATTCTCGAAACTTGCACCGAGCCAGGTTTTCATAAAAAAAAGTGGCTTAATTATATGATCACAAGTGTGTGCGCACATCTTTTACATCCACACTAATTCTCTTTCTGTCTCTTCTCATCCTTCACAGGCATTTACGAAGTGCCACATGATCCCTCCAAATCGAAACCGATTGGTCCATTCACCGAGCCCGTATCGGCCATACTCGCGCCCAGCAGCATAACACACAAATCATCGCCGCAATTGCAATTGCGTACCAGGGAACTGGATCCATCAGCGGATACCGGCAAGGATACGCAATACCTCGTTGAAGAGGACAAGTCTGAATGCTGATATAAAATTACATAAAACGAAATCCATCAAAATTACCAACACCACCACCACCACAAAAACAGCAACAACAACAACAACAATAACAAATCAAATGTAACGAATACATATTCCAACTATTGCATTGTAACTAAAACGAAAACAAAAACAAAAACTAAAAGAAAACAACAAACAGACAGATTTACTACGCTTTAGAAAAAAGAAAAAACAAAGAAACGAAAACTGCTTGTAAATTAAAGATTTATGTATGAAATGAACAACCAAAAGTTGAAACAAAAAATAATAACTAGAAGGTAATTAGGTAAAAAATCAACAACAACAACAACAACAAAAGCAAAACGAAGCAAAGAAAAACATATTTTTAACCTTAAAAGCAGCAAACTTTTTCTAAATTTTTGAACACCGACTACAAAAACTGCAACAACAACAACTGAACGGTTTATTAAACGTTCTGCTTTTACGAATTTTACAATGTAAGACGAATTGAAGAAGCAAAAAACAAAATACAAAAACTACAACAAAAACAAAAAACTTGAATATCACAACACCGTTAGCTAGACATATCCTTTTTGTGCGAATGCCTATAATTCAGCTGATGTATGTATGTATTATATGTATGTATTTACATACTCGTGCATATGTATGTGTGCGCTGCTGGCGAAAACGTGGCTAATAAAATGAAAGTGAAAATGGAAATGAAAATGAAAATGAAGCAAATGCAAATGCAAATGCGAAAAGAGCGAAAACTACTAATGCAATTATTAAATATTAAGTTAAATTATGTGCATATGAATATTTTAATGAGTAAATATTAAAAACTTAAACTTGATTTAGGCCACTTGTTTTACTTTTTCTTTTTTGTTTTTTTTTTTTTTTTTAACCCACACTTCCACGCTCCCATGCCACTGTAATACTATACATTCCAAAGCAAGCGTTGTGCTGTATTTTAAAATCCACAATCAATTACCTTTGTGACTATTTTGAAAAACGAAAAATATAACAAAAACACATCACATTTTGCTTAGTGTTGAGGATATCGTATACAAATATAAACATAGTTATACATATATACACGTGCATATATTTTTCTGATTGCTAAATGACAATATTACCACAAAAACAATGCGAAAAAATGCTAATTTGTATTTAAAAAAAAAAAAAAATATATAGATATATATATGATAATGGCGAAAAACCAAGCTGAAAGATAATAGAGAAAATGTAACGCAAAAAATTAATTAAAAAAATAATTTAAATTTAAAAAAGTTGCATATACTAAATGTATGTATGTACTAAAGGCGCGTAGAGGTATACTTATATATAAATTTGCAATGAGAGTGTTTAAAGTATATTTCCATATATATTTTTCTATATTAGGCAGCCGAATGAAGTGCGTCAAGAAAAACGGAAACGCAAACGCAAAAATAGTGAAAAAGTAAATAGAAAAAAAAAAACATAAAAACTCAAAAGCAAAAGCAATCTATGAAAAGCAAAACAAAAGTAAACAATTTTTATATATATATTTTAAAATGTTTTAGATTAGTGCAAATGAGTAATTAAAAAGCAAAAAACAAAAAACAAAACAAACCGTTAAAGTTAGAATGCGTCTGCTGGCCTAAAAAGTTGAAACGAAAAGGGGAAATATTCACCACGAATGGCGAGAGCAGCTCCCGAACGGCATATATGATTTATGTTATTGCTAATTATTGATTTATTTAAAACAAAAACAAAAAGAAAAACAAAAAACACCTTATTCATTAACTATTATTAATATTGATAAATATATATTTGTATGTATATGTATGTACGTTATACACTTTTTTATTATTATTGCATATATTCACGCAAGAAACGCAAGATTAGCCTGAAGAAAAAAGTTGAAAGTTGAGAGTTGAAGTTGAACAGCAAGAAAGTTTAAGTGAAAGCAAGAAGACGGAGGAAATATTGAAGAAAAAAAAGAAAACAAAATGAAACAAAAAATGTACCGTTGGCAAAGTTAACGAATATAAGTTTTCTAATGTAATGCAATAATAATTATTATAATGTTTTTGTAACTTTATTTCAAAATATAATACATATTTAGTGTCAAAGGTTTTCCAATTAAGTTTTAATGAAAAGTGAAAAGCGCAGATCTGTAGCCTACTTTTTGCAGCCACTTTCGTATTAAGAACAAGCAAACTTCTCTTCCACTAACTTTTCTTCGTATTCACTGTTATCTGTATGTATATTGTTTAAAATATTCTTGGAGGAATTTTAAATATTCAAAACTCAAACTAAAAACTTATTTCTATAATTTAAAAAATAAAAGAAATTTTCAAAAAATAATTTTTTTTTTTGTATTTATTCGCATATGCTCAACCAATGGCTTTGTCATCAAAAAAAAAAATTTAACTAAAACTCAAAAAACTTGGAATAAACAATTTTCTTTCATAAAAAAGCAAATTTAAAACCCGAATGAAGTTCATGGATCCGTGAAATTTTAACGAAAAAGCAAAAAACTTGGAATAAACAATTTTTTTTCATAAAAAAAACAAATTTAAACCCCTAAAAGTCCATGAAACACAGTGAAAAGTTTCCGAAATGAAAATAAAAATTAGTAAATTTTTTTTTAAATTTTTAAATTATTACAAAATCACTCTAAAACGCAATTAAAGGGTTCTTTCATAAAACACATTTAAATTTTTCCAAAAACAGCAATTCGAGTAAATAATTTTTGATGTTCTTTCATAGAAAAAAAAACCCAAAATGTTCATGAGACGCACCTAAAAGTTTTTGAAATATAATCAACAATTAATAAATGTTTTTTAAAACTTTTTGAAATCATTGCAACATTCCAAAATTCAATTAAAACATTTTTTAAGAAAATTTAAATTAAAATTAAAGAAAAAATTCGAGTAATTAATTTTTTTAAGTATTTTTTGCAAAGATGTTTTTCTGTATTTTCTATAAAAAAATTAAAGACGCAAAATGTCCATGAAACGCAGCTAAAAGTTCCAGAAATATAAAAAACGGTTAATAAATTTTTTTTTAATTTTTTTAAATTATTGCAACATTCCAAAACTCATTTCTATATTTTCTATAAAAAAAGACCCGAAATGTCCATGAAACGCAGCTAAAAGTTTCAGAAATATAAAAAACGGTTAATACATTTTTTTTAACTTTTTAAAATTATTACATCATTCCAAAACTTAATTAAAACATTTTTTTAAGAAAATTTAAATTACAATTTAAGAAAAAATTCGCGTAATTAATTTTTTTTAACAATTTTTGCAAAGAAGTTTTTCTATATTTTCTATAAAAAAATTAAAGACCCAAACGTCCATGCAACATAATTGAAGCGATGTTTTAATGAAACAAATTTAAATAAAAAAATTCCTACTCGTAATGAAAAAAACCTGTAATGTCCATAATAATTTTTCCTAAATAATTTCAGAAATTAAAATATGTTTTTCTAAATAGTTTCAGAAATTAAAATAATTTCTTTCAAAAAAAATTTAGAAATTAAAATATTTTTTTCTAAATAGTTTCAGAAATTAAAATAATTTTTTCCACATAATTTCAGAAATTAAAATAATTTTTTCTAAATAATTGGAGAAATGAAAATAATTTTTTCCTAATAATTTAGGAATTTAAAAGAATTTTTCTAAATAATTTCAAAGTTAAAAGAATTTTTTCTAAATAATTTCAGAAATGAAAATAATTTTTTGTAAATATCTAATTTGACAAAATTAAAAAAAAAAATTAACAATAAATAATTTCAGAAATTAAAATAATTTTTTTTAAATAATTTGAGAAATTGAAATAATTTTTTTTTTAATAATTTCAGAAATTGAAATAATTTTTTCTAAATAATTTGAGAAATGAAAATATTTAAAAAAAAAATCAGAAATTAAAATAATTTTTTCTACATAATTTCAGAAATTAAAATAATGTTTTCTAAATAATTTCAGAAATGAAAATCATTTTTTCTATTAAAAAAATTTAAAAAAAATCTAAATAGTTTCAGAAATTAAAATATTTTTTTTTAAATAATTTTATAATTATTGCAGCATTCCAAAACTTAATCAATTTATGGGTTTCATGGAACGCATTTATATTAAAAATAAAAGGAAATTAAAGAAAATATTTTTTTTAAATATTCATTGCAACGTTCCAAACCCCAAACTAAAAGTCTAATTCCATAAAACACATTTAAATCTTTCAAAAGAAAATGCAGGTATTTAATTTGGTTTAAAAACACATTTTTTCCTATTTTATAAGAAAAAAATTAAAGACCCACAATGCTCACGAAACTCACTTAGGATTTACAGAAAAAAAAATAACGGTAAATAATTTGCTTTAAACTTTTTTCTAATTTATTGTAACATTCCAGAACTCAACTAAAGCAGCTTTTTTCCATGAAACACATTTATAGTAAACAGTCATGTTACTTATTTCATTTAAATTTTTTTTTTTATTAATTGCAAGATTCCAAAACTCAACCAAAAAACTTTGCATTTAAAAATTTTAAATTTCAAACATTCTTTGAATTTCTTACAACATTCCAAAGCTCAAACTAAAAGACTATTTCCATAAAACACATTTAAATGTTTCAAACGAAAATTCGGGTAAATAATTTGTTTTAATAAATTTTGCAAAGTTTTTTTCATATTTTCTAAAAAACAATTAAGAACTCGAAATATTCACAAAACACACTTAGAATGTACAGAAATAAAAGTAACGACAAATAAATTGTTTATAAGCTCTTCGTGAATTTATTACCTCATTCCAAAACTCAACTAAAAAACTTTTCAATTACAAATTTTCTTTGGAATTATTACAACATTCCAAATCTCAAACTAAAGCGACTTTCTCCCATGAAACACATTTAAATTTTTTAAACAAATAATTAATAGTTAATTTTCTACAGTAATTTTAGAGAAACTATTGCGACATTCCAAAAGCCTACTAACAGACGTTTTTTTTCATAATTTTTCACTTCAAATTTTCAGAACTAAAATATCAGCAATAAAGTTGTTTTAAATATTTCCGACATTATTGGAATACTTCAAATCTCCAACAAAAAAAAATTCATTATTACAAGTAAATGTTTTTTTATTAAATATAATATTTCTGAAATTGTTGCAATATTCCAAAAATCAGCAAAAGTATGTGTTTTCAGCATAAAAAAGGCAAAAAATAAATTTAAAAACGCAGTGTTAAAAAATCTGTATTTGAAGACATTTTAAAATTTTCGAAAATATGTAATTTTTTATTTAAAAACTATTTTACATTTAACCAGCACTTTTTGTTGACAGCCAACGGCCTCTGAATTAAAAATGCAAAATAAAATAAATAAAAAAAAATAAATCCAAAAATAGACAAATTTCAATTAAATAACTAAAAAAGAGGAACCAACCTTTAACTTTATATTTTTCTATTTTCCTCATTTGCAATACTAAGTTTTCTGTTTTCCTGTTAAAGCAAAGCTTTTCTTTAGTTTTTAATTCGATAAAATGAAATATAAAAAATATGAAATATGTTTTTTAAAAAGAAATATTGAAATTGTATTACAAATCTGTGCTTCCTTTCATTTAAGAATGTTAGCATAATTTAATACTAGTAAAGAGAAATAAATATTAAATAAAAAAGGACAATTTGTTGAAATAATAAAAATGTGTTTTTTTTCCTTTTTTGTACTTGATATAAAACGAATTACTCGCACAACGGCTTCGCTTTCTCAAGTCAGTCGGTCAATGCAAATGCAGTAAATTTCTAACACAGTTTGGGATACACTCTGGTAGACACCAAAATTCTGCTTTCCCGCAATTCTGACAAGCGCGCAGAAAGATGCCGCAAGCAACTTTTTCTCATGCAGTTTGACCGTTACTGCAGCACCAACAATGTGCCGAAACTTGGATCATCATTTTGGGTGACGATGTACGGACTCTACACTGGACTCTATACATCTGAAATTAGCAAAGTGCCATGGAAATAATTAACCTGCAACTGAAACTGAACCTTAAAATATTAGAGGGAAAATAGCAAGGACGTAAACTTCACGAAAATAATAAGCAAAAACTGACCCGTTTGTAAAGGGACAAGTTAGGGGTCGTCCCCAAGGCAGTCACCGGCTCATTCCGCATTTACGGATGGTGCTATTTAGCCAACTACCCAACCTGTGTGGTGTACAGTCAGAGGCGGTTGCAGCTAGAAAACAAAATGTCTCAGGTACCTTGCTCAACCGCCAGGTGACGCTCCAAGTCAGCTGATTTGAGTTCTGCTAGTTTTTTGTTAGGTTGTCACGCCTTTGATTAACACTCCAACCGGAATTTCACCGCCATTGCTTGATATTTGCAAAAGTTACGCCGTCTTGAGTAAATCTGCCTATGTATGTACAGAGGTGCTTTCGATTTTTTATAGTTTAAAAAATGGATTTGAATTGGCAACCGCGAGTTTGTACTAATTTTCCGTTAAAAATAGATTCACTGGTGCGAAAACCTTAACAGTTTTGGGAAACTGTTTCGGTAATGATACTCTATAGAAAAGGGGCGTTAACGAGAGGCATGAACGCTGCAGCCATGCCATTTTGTTCTGTTCGATCGAGTCCAAAAACCACTACGGGGAACCACTTCAGCGCTTCAACCGCCGATAGAAGTAATGGAAAGATCGAAGAGGACTCTCATGGTTATAGAGTTCCGGAAATGTTTCGAGAGTTGGATCAAACGTTGGCATAAGTGCTTTGCAGTTTTTACGAATACCATATTCCGATAGAGTGAGGGTGAACCATGGGCATTTTTTCGGGCATAGAGACAATCAAAAAACCTTGTTCCAGGCAACCCAAAACACTCGTTTCCTTTATGGTCCAACACTGCTTCAACAAAAAGTATGCGGTTTCCACCCCGAACATGCAATTGAGCCATACCTTCTTGAAGACGGCAATGGAACACAGTACCCATATCACTGGCAAACGATATGGAATCATATTGAACGGGCTCCTTATACCAAAATGCGATGAGTTAGAGTTGATGATTATGTGGCACCAGCAAAAAGGTGCCAACGTCCACATTTCGCGAGACACCACTTTGAAGAACAGTTTTCAAAGTTTGTGTTTGAATTATAATTTTTATTTTATTCACGAAGTATATAATCAGCAATTTTTTTAGAAGGAAATCCTAACTAACTACGGTACGGACTCACTCAGTCACTTCCAAAACCAAATTCCAAGCACGCCGTCGTTTGTCCAAATTGTATCAGGCGCCCAGAAAATGTTCAGCTAGCAACAGCGAAAGGTAAGTTTGGGTGGCACTGTATTCACCGGTTAGCGGTTAATAAACAGGGTGGCGCAGTTTCAGCGGCACTACTGAGATTTAAAATTTAAAAGTTCTGCACAATTTAAGCGGCACTTTGGGCAGCCAATTGTTGATTATCAGTTTCCATAACACTGTAGTGGCTAGACAATGCTGCCACCTGGCCTTAATTTATAAAAATCCAATTTAAGCTTTAATTCAATGAAGCAGTACTCAAACCAAAGTTCTAAACCATATTTAAAGAAGATAATCTTTAATACAAAGACAAAATTTCTTACTATGCAAAATTACAATAAATTAAATGTTTTTCGAAATACTTGGGCCCTGGCGAATATGCGGGAGACAATTCATTTTATCCTCTCTTTTATTGCGAAACTACCACTTTTCTTAATGCAAACTTTCTTCGTAACTAAATTTCAGATTCTCGCTCTCTCTCTATCTCTCTCTTCTGCCTCTAAATAAATTAGTTTACAGGTTGGTTAGTTTCGTGGTGAGTATTTAACATATATTTTGTTTCATACATAGATAAAATGGACTAAAGACATGATGAAATAAAAAATTATCGTATTTCATCATAAGATCTACAGTCTCATTGAATCACCCTGTACAAAAACAAATTACCGCAGGATAAGCCTTCTTAACATCGCATACAAGGTCCTGTCGAGCGCATTATGTGAGAGAATGAAGCCCATCGTCAATAAACTGATTGGGCCCTATCAGTGCGGCTTCAGACCTGTTAAGTCCACCATACACCAAATCTTCACAATACGCCAAACCATGGACAAAATCCACGAAAAGCAATTCGACACACACCACCTCTTCGTCTATTTCAAAGCAGCCTTTGATAGCATCGATGGAAATCACTTCTATGCCGCTATGTCTGGCTTTGGTATCCCCGCAAAACTAATAAGGCTGTGTAAGATGGCATTGCGCGCTACCACAAGCGCCGTCAGAATTGGAAGTAACCTCTCCGAGCCGTTCGATACCAAGCGAGGTTTCAGACAAGGCGATTTTCTAACTTGTGACTTCTTCAACCTCTTCCGCGCTGCCGATCTGAATCGCACTGGTACTATCTTTCATAAGAGTATGCCACATGCCGACAACATCGACATTATCGGCAAAACCAACCGCGCTGTATGCTCGGCATACTCCAGTTTAAAGAGAGAGGCGAGCAATATGGGTCTTGCGGTGAATGAGGGTAAAACAAAGTACCTGCTGTCAACACACGGGGATTGTTCACATCTTGGAGAATGTGTCAGTGTTGACAAACAACAATTCGAAGTTGTGAAGCACTTTGTCTACCTTGGGACCAGCATTAACAACAGAAATGACGTCAAACTGAAGATCAAACGGAGAATAACTCTTGCCAACAGGTGTTACTTTAGGCTCAGCAGGCAACTGAGAAGTAGAGCTCTCTCTCGAAGGACTAAACTGGCAATCTACAAAACGCTCATCATTCCCATCCTAATATATGCCGCAGAAGCGGATGAAAAAGTTGTGGGAGCCTTCGAGAGAGAAGTTTTACGTAAGATCTTTGGCCCCTTCCGCGTTAGTGAGGAGTACCCCGTACGGTGGAACAGCGAGTTGTATGAACTATAAAGGGACATGGACATAGTTAAGGGTGTAGAAATACAGCGGCTACGCTGGCTTGGCCATGTCACCCGTATTAAAGAAGGCGAATTTACGACACGGTGCCCCAAAAGAAGGTTGTTTGTGCATCCATCAGTTTAACGTTTAGCTGGAAACACAAAAGGACCTTCAAGGAGCTCATTCACAATAGTCGCTGACTTTTGAAATGCAGCACTCAAGGCGTATCTAATAGAAGGTGGTGTCATTAGAGTAGTTGATTTGCTCTTCTTCCATTCGCTTTTAATTTAGAAATGCCAGTAAAACAGAATGACGGAGAATTGTTGTTGTGAATGCCCGACAAACTAATTGTATCTGGTTGTCATTCAAACCATTCTGCTATTCACTTTCCCTTGACAGTTCTAATTAAAAACAAAAGTTGTTGTTGCTCAAATGCCACCACCTCGAATTGATTCGCCTTGGAAACACTAAGAGGACCGTGTATGTGCTTTAACTCAAACCGATAATATCACCTCAGGTACGATACTTTGAGGTGCTGCTTTCCATGTAATTTACTAAATTTTCCACTGTTCCTTTGCACGTCGTATACAAAAGACCAAAGCCGCCGTAGTAAAGCAGTGCTCGAAATTTGGACAACCAGTGTCCAGAAGAAGGAACATTTGGCAGTGCTAAGCCAGGTGACTGAACGTGTAACTTTCCAAATTAATCTGCTTGCTAGGAATCGCAGTCAGACTGTACAGGTTTCCTTTTCAAAATTAATTGTCGAGAAATTGGAAAAAATTCTTCAAACTTCTTTTCAAGTGTTCGCATAGGAAAATAAAAACTTTTGTCACCAAAATAACATAAAACAAATTTCGTCCCCATTAGTCTCTTCTTTGCACCAAGCATTAGCAGGTGGGCAATAGATGAAGCAACTGGTTTAAATAAGCATATCTTAGCAGCGCTGGAATAGAGCTGCCTAAAATTAAATTTTTTATTTAAAATAGTGAGTTAAGCTAATTTTAGGCCAGTCGTACTCGCTAGCAGCGAATCTTGTTCGATAACTTTGTTGGTGCTTTCACATTCAAATTTGTCGTCAAGTGAGCCGAGCAGAGAGATAGCGAACAGAGAAGTAACGAATGGAAGAGGCCTCATACCTCGCTGCGCTTTCACAGCGGAAAAAAGTGAGCTACAATTAATGGTGCTCACTCTCATCAACGAAAACATACGCCCGTATCAACTGACACGGTGAAACAACGATCTACGATACTACGAAACGGAACATTGGTGAGAATTCATTTACATAGGTTTCATCGTGTCAGCTGCTACGCGCGTACGTTTACGTTGATGAGTGTGAGTACCATAAGCGGAGTCGACTGTAACAATCAAAACATATAGTAGAATGGCAGTTTGAGTCACACTGGGTCAGCGCTGCAGCAACTCCTTTAATATGATAGTTGAGACATGCTTGAGTGTTGCTTGCTTTTAGGCAGCGGTTATACAAAGTGGCCGGAGTTACAGCCGCTTACTTTCGATATTTCCGGGAGTAAAAGTATAAGCAACCTTCACCATTATTTTTTAAAGGAATTGTTGGATATCTAAAGAGTTAATTTAATTATAAGTATGCACATAATTCTAAATAAGGTTAACAACTTAAAAGTAAGCCTGCAACTTAACTTAAAAGTCTACTTACATATAAAAATAAAAATGTGCTACAGCGGAATAGAAATGTGCATCCGAATGCAAACGATCTGCGTATAAAAATTTCTGCTTCACACCTACATAAAATTGTTTATACTTTTTTTCGCAATTTTCAAAACATATGAGAATATATTTTTTATTTATAAATATTTTCATTTTAAAATATCAACCTTTCAAAGTCCAGTCGGTTTTAATCTACTTTTTCTACATACATATTTTTTTGTTTTTTAAGATTTTCACTAGAGACTCGCTTGCAATTGGCAGTTCGTTAAACTTATATTATTAACAAAATTTTTGGTTGAGTTCCAATAAAACTCTCCTGCACTCACATGCCATCTATTTCTATTTCTCTTGCTCATGCTCTCATTTGCGCAAGCTTTTTGGATACCACCCAGCCCCATACATATTTGCTAAGCATTCTATGCAGCTAACTGAGAGAGCATACTCGTACATTTGAGGAGCGAACATGTGATTGAACACTCTTGGGAACGCCATAGACTTGAATGACCACATTCTCGCCAGTCTGGCTGGAGCAATCGTAGTGCGTGGTGGGTACTTAAGTGGCATTGCTTTTTTTGCCATTTCATATTTACCTATACCTGGTGAAAATCTTACAGCTATTTAGCAACACATAATTGTGTTTAGAAAAAAGTGAGTGTCGTCGAAATTCTAAAGCAATTTTCTAAATGCATGTAAATGGAAAAATTAAACAATCAATAAAAAGTGAAAAAATAGCAAAAGTAAAACGAGTAAATATAAGCAATAGCAAATATTTATGTAAAGAACAAAAGAAAACTGCAAACTGAAAAGAAAAATAACAAATAACAATACCTGCAAGTCATGAAGAATAATGAAATGAAACTAAGTGCATTTTTTGTTTTGTGTAATTGCTAGCCGACGGCTCAAAATGAAAATAAAACAAAAACTTTCGCATCAAGCTGCATTTGACCCACTTTTAGGCAACACTAATTTGCAACAGTGCCAGCATTTGATGGTCGCATGGCGCAGGTGGGGTGTCCATCTGCGAGGTGTGCAAGTGCATAGAAACGCACATTGGCATTGAGATGGCGGCCATATGTACTTCTTTTTTCATATTGGCGAACGTCGCAAAGCCGGCATTGACATTTCTATGTGTGCTCATTAGAGTGTTTCGCTAAATACTTGCACACACAAACGTAGTTCATTTTTCTTTTTGGTTTTCTTTGCGCATAAGTCTGGCCAATTCATTTTTCGTTGAAAAGTTAAATAATAATTAAAGTTTAATTATAACTTTCAACTGCGATATAACTTTTTTTATTTGTTTTTGAGAAGCTCAAAAAGGTAAATAGTATATTCACGATGAGTGCATACACACGCATATCCATATTTGTATACACATAAACACATATTCATGCACACGTGCATAAACTCGTATTTATTCTTCTTCTTATACTTCAATATTTTCCTCCCCTTGTGGTTGATAAATATTTGGCGTATTTCGGCAAGCGTTGCGCAACTCATTCACAATTGTTTATGAAACCGCGAGAAACGAATGTCAAGAAGCATTGATAAGCTAAAGACCTCATCACTTGTGAACATTAGCCAGCAGTCAACGAATTGAGGCGAGAGACTCAAGAAAGTGCGTTTGTGTAGATCAATTAACCACATGTTCATACATACATACATACATATGCACAATAGGGTGCCTCACTAACCACATAAAAAATTTTATTTATTTATTTATATTAATTCCAATTAAAATTATAATTAATTAAGCACTAGCTGCCAGGGCTATCGGCTACATAAAAAATTGGTACTGTTTTTCACTCGGGATTATAAAATTCAATATATTTTAAGACCTCCACTAAAGTATTTTGGAACATTATTAAGTTTTATGTGAGCTGAGATAATAAAACAGTTTAAGTTTAACCTTTAGAGTGCGGAGTGGGTCGCTAAAGATTAGTTTTTCTTTAATAACTTCGTAAATAATTTCTTTTTCTCTTTTTCCCTTTAGGTAGTCGCGTTTTATTTTGAATCCTGTATAAAAACTTATTAGTGGCATTCTATTATTAATTAATTTATAATTATAAGGTAAGTTTTCCATTTAGGGAACCCAAGTTACCCCACTCCGCCTTTATAAAGGGTGGTTAAGTTTCAAGGGCCGGTGTTGATTTTGAATAAAATACAATTTTTTTAGGAAATTATTGTCATTTCTCTTTATTATGATAATACTGGTATGGTTCAATTACGTGTGGAACAAAATATTGTCCAAATGGCTGCCATGGCGCACCTCCAAAGACCACCAAATGCAAATAATTCCTTATCTAAAGGGTGGTTAAGTTTCAAGGGCCGGTGTTGATTTTGAATAAAATACAATTTTTTTAAGAAATTATTGTCAATTCTCTTTATTATGATAATACTGGTATGGCTCAATTACGTATGGAACAAAACATTGGCCAAATGGCCGTCGCGGCCTCGGCGGCACACTTCCATCCGATGGTCCAAATTTTCGATGACGCTGAGGCATAATTGAGGTTCTATGCCGTTAATGTGCCGAGTTATCCCATCCTTTAGCTCTTGAATTATTGCTGGCTTATCGACGTACACCCTTTCTTTCAAATAATCTCAAAGAAAGTAGTCCAACGGTGTCGTTGACGTTTAGGTGTCGTTGACATCGGCCCTTGAAATTTAACCACCCATTATTATAAAATAGACTCGATACTCTAAGGGTTAAAAGGACTGTGTAAAAATGTTAAAAAATTGTTTCAAGGCAATCAAAATAATGAGATTTTTAAAATTTCCGGGAAGATAGGTTTAAAGACAACTTGAATAACTCGGTCAAATCTTAACCAATAGAGAATTGTCTCTCATTTTCTCGCCGTTTTCATTTTTAATTATATATAGGCATAATATATAATTGGCGCGTACACCCTTTTTAGGTGTTTGGCCGATCTTCTACTCCTATTTGTGATGTGCGTCAAATGGAGGGGCCTACAGTTTCAAGCCGACTCCGAACGGCAAATATTTTTTATGAAGAGCTTTATTCATGGCAGAAATTCACTCGGAGGTTTGCCAATGCCTGCCGAGGGGTGACCGCCATTAGAAAAAACTTTTTCTTCATTTTGGTTTTTCACCGAGATTCGAACCTGCGTTCTCTCTGAATTCCAATACGGCGGGTTTCATTACTTGCCATATTTTTGTAGGAAGATAGATTTAAGGAAAACTATAATAACTGGGACAAATCTGGATTGCTTCAAATATTCTAAGACATTATTGCAAAGGAGCATTGAGATATTCTAATGCATTAATGCCAATTTTTTTCGCAAACTGATATTTTTCGCTTTGTTGTGTTTTTCATTGGCGAAGGAAACGTCCTTCATATGGTTTGACAAGGAGCGGAAACAATGGTAATCGGTCAGTACAAGCCCGGATAATACGGCAGATGCTAAAGGACTTCAAATTCGAACTCTTCCAGTGCGGCTTTGACGACTTGTGCAGCATGGGACCTGGCGTGGTCGTGATGGAGTATGGTTAGACCATGTCGATCAGGTCTTTTCGGTCAAATAGCCTCATTTACGAGGTGTAGCTGAGCAATGTAGAACTCCTTGTTGACCGTGGCATTCTTTTCGAGCATTTCCCAGTGCACCATGCCCTCGATCCCGCCAAACACATATCTTGATCTTCTTTGGATGAAGGTCGGGCTTGACTGAAAGCTTTGACGTATCTCCTGGAGCCTCCCACTACTCTCTTTGCTCCATTTCTCATCTCCCTTAAGGATTCGGTTCAAAAAGCGCTTGTTATGGCCGCGTGTTGCTCGATGGCGGGCGAGATGCTGAGAGGCAATTTAAAAGCGACACTCTTTGTTTTTTGTCGTTGAGCACCCAGGTACCCAGGCTCCCAATTTTTCGATAAAACCCATTAACTGAAGGTGTTTCAGAATCGTTCTATGATCGCAGCTCATTTTTTCCGCCAATTCTCGACTGGTTTGGTGTCCATTCCCCTTCAAAAGTGATTTGAGACGTTCTTCATCGAATCCAGAAGACCTTCCGTTGCGAGACGTGTCATCTATGTATGTACATCAAATGCGCCATATTTGAACTTAGCAAACCATTTCCATACACGCCTCGATGAAAAGCAAAGAAGAGCAGGTGTCGAAAATGTTAATTTTTGCCTCCTACGTATTCCATTTCTAAGCCTCAAAACTAATAAAAAATGCTATAACTTAAAAGTACAAATAACATAGTTTTGTAGAGCAGAAAGAGTTCTATCGAATGAATACTTACCCGTTGCCAAACAGCAAACATTTCATCATTTCCCAACCCAATAATATCATTGATGTTTCATACAAAAATAAGTAAAAATATAAGTTAGTTGTTTCTGAAAATGAGAAAAATCGGTCAATCATCTATGATTGTGGCTATATTAAAATCGTAAGGAATTTATATTTTAGTAAAAACGTATATGTGGCACGGATGTACCTATATCAAATGAAACGAAAGTAAAGTTATGAAAATAATTATTATACAATGTGATTGTGACTATAACATTTCATTAAAAAAAGCAGGCACTGAGTACACGAATTTTGTGATTATTTTTCTTTCCTAATAAATTTGTTTGCAATATTCATACATACATGTGTATGTAAGTATGTATGTATTTGTATTGTATATTCAAGTGCTAATTTCTTAGCGACTCGAGGCGTGTGTGAGGTGATGGTTTTGCAGGTAGGGAAGTGAAATAGTTGAAGTAACAGTTTGGTACTCCCGAAGTAGCACTAAAGCACCAACAAGCAGATAGCTACAGCCAGACAGAGCTGTTGATGTAATGGAGAAAATTGATGTGATTTAGGTTGGAGTCTCGGACATTTATAGAGAAAATGCTCAATAGGCTCCTCTTATGAAAGGTCCCCAGAGCTTCTGTAATGGGTATTAAATGGAAAACCCAGGTTTTCTGGGTGTGTGCCAATCATTCAATGAGCGGTAAAGACAGCTAAGAATTTGGAAATTGAATAGCGTGAAGTCCCCAACACTTTCTGCATTTTGCGTCTATTGCACTGGGGTTTTCGAAATAGCACATAAAGAAATGGAGCTCCATTTGTTCTGCACTTTTCTTAGAAATAAGTTGTTCAATTTCCCCTCAGCAACAGTAAGTGGGATGCCGATGACCGCGTAGGAGACCTCTGAGACCAAATCAGTCGACCCCTTCCTGGCGAGCTCATCAACAATATCATTCCCTCTATGTTCATATGTCCTGGAACCCAGATCAGAGAAATGTTACCTGAACCCACAAGAGATTTGATCTCCTCTTTATTGGAGTTGACCAGTTTGGATGGACATGGTGCAAGTCGTCGTTAGAACCTTGCTTGAATATCGGAAAAAAATATTAATATCTCCCTCGCTCCCACGTTCTTAGGCTTTTTGCATGCCTGCGGGATCTCAATAACTTCTGCCTAAAAAACACTAGCAGTACTCGGCGGTTTTAACCCTTAGAGTACGGAGTGGAAGACTTTAAGTCCTCCAAGATTAGCTTTTCTTTAATAACTTTGTAAATAATTTTTTTCTCTCTTTTCCCCTATAGGAAGTCTGGTTTTATTTTAAATCCTGTATAAAAACGTATCGTTTTTTAATTTACTAGTAGTCTTTGTAATACTAATATGCCAATTTATAAACAAAACAAAACAATTTTTGTATGGAGGACTTTAGTGACCCCACTCCGTCCTTTATGTTATAAAATAGACTCCGTAGGAAACAGATAAATTGGCTGATTTAGAGAAAACTCCTGCTCTAACTGCCAATTCTATCTTTGAGCCATCTGTGGCAAGTTTTACATGCTCCGGTGTAGCCAATAGAAGCAATATTTTGCAACCTCCACAGTTTAGTGATATTGTAGCCCTTCCGAACAGCTTCCCACCAGACCAGGTACCCGTACGTGCAAATTGGCAGACCACTAAGTTGTACATCCAAAGCACGACCTGTGCCTTAAGGCACCATTTTTTGCCGAATATAGACTTGCAGAAGTTAAAAGCTCTGCTGGCCTTCTTTACCCGATTTTCAATGGGTAGCTTCCAATGGAGTTTGGAGTCAAGTATCTCTCAAAGACACCTAACTTCCGATGAAAGCGCGAGAACGTGTTCATATTTTCTGGTGATTATTTTGTTTAAATATTTTTAGCATATATACAATTTTTTTATTACCCATAGAAACAAAGGCGAAAGAAAGCGCAAAATGGAAAATCAAAAATTATTCTGTGTATGTACGCATGTATGTATCATACCTATGTATAAATTGCGTTATCTGTTATCGCTGCCTGACTTAAACAAATTATGGTAGCAAAACTCACTTATATGTATGATAAGTACATAAACACCTGGTTGATACGGCCAGCCCTCTGCCTACGAAATTTTAAAACGACGCCACTAGAATAATGTGCAAATAGTCCATATACAGACATACATACATATGTAACTTGGATTGCTAGGAGAAGAATCTATTACAGTATTTGGATGTGTGCACACCTACAATTATATTATCTCTGAATAGAGGCTCGTTTAGGAAACTCCCAGAAACTCCCAAGCACTGTTCATAGTGGAGAAGTATTATGCAGGTACATAGATACATGCATAGTATGTACGGCAGCTACCATCGCCGAATAATTTGGAAATTGGAAGTGCACAGGCTCGAGTCAAATGGCAGGCAAAGTTTGTTTCTTAGTCTAATTTAGCGGCCGCGCCTCGGCAGACAATGGCAAGCCTTCGAGTGTATTTCTGCAATGAAAAAACTACTCATAAAAAAATATCTGTCGTTTGGAGTCGGCTTAAAAGTGTAGGTCCCTCCATTTGTGGTAAAACATCTAGACGCACGCCACAAAATGGAGGAGGAAATAACAGATAATAAATAAGTTACAGTAATTCCAAAATTTCTAAGCAGGATCGGATAGTGAAAAAGTAAAATCCACTTTGCCGTTAATTCAAAGTGTCTTTAGGTAATATGGACTCCATCTGCCACCCCTGGATTTCTTCTGCAAATACTCAGCAGGCTGTGCACCTTTAAAGCTCAGAGCGAGCTCACAATGAAAGACTGTCACACATGGACATTCAACCATCTTGGACTCCTATACGGATATGCCCAGGGATTGTGATTATCACTCTCCCATTCTCAGCTTCGAAAGGAATTTCTGAATGAAAATCAGTTCTAGAATGGAATGGCTTGATGAAGATCCATCACCCAACACACCCGTTAAGATCTACACGGACAGATCTAAAATGGACACCGGTGTAGGATCAGAGTTATATTGCGAAGCGCTTTTTATCAGTGAATTCTTTAAACTACCGAATCACTGTAGAGTTTTTCAGACCGAAATAAACGCTATTCATGAAGCCTTAAGATGGTTAGAGATAAACAGTATCATCAACAGATATCTGCATTCTATTAAACAGCCAAGCTGCCCTACGGGCCCTGGATGCATTCCAAATAACATCACGGAGTCTCTTACATTGTCGGCAATCTCTTAATGAGATGGCCAAGCAATAACGTATTATCTTATGCTGGGTTCCAGGCCACAGAGATATACTAGGGAATTATAGGGCTGACGAACTTGCAAGAGAATGTACCTGTATGCCAAAGATAAATAATTTTATGGGGGTACCTCTCGCCACTTGTAAGCTTCTTGTTATGGGCGCACTAATCAATTTTGTAAATCAAATATGGATTAGTGCCAATACCTGGGAAATTACTAGGCAAACATGGCAAGCCTACATCTACGTCTGTTCAAGAATATTATAAAATTGAGTAGACTTCAAATTAGGACCTTAGTAGGGGCCCTGACAGGGCATTTTCTCATAGGAAATCACGCAGGGAGATCAGGCGTTCACATGAATGATTTCTGTCGTAGCTGCAGAAATGAGGAGGAGTTGGAAACAATTCAACACCTTTTTTGCACATGCCCGGCTCTAGTCAGAAGCAAAAACCGATACTTAAGATTTTACTTCTTAATGAATATAGATAATCTATACACTTTAGGTATCAACAACCTTTTACGCTTTGTCCAAAGCTCAGGATTGTTCAATCGGGAAGGGGAAATGTAGGCCAGGCCCTGCGGCTCACAACGGACCCATTTCGTGGCCTAAGTGGCATCGCTGTCTCTATGTGCGATATGGCTGCTATTTTTTTATAAAAACTATATTTTCCTAAATATTCACATGAAAGCTTAAGAAATGTTTACATCAAAAGAAAGGTATTATACGGTCAAGTAGTACTTCAAATTATATTTTCAATTATATGTTCCACTTTGAAATCGAGTAATAAATAAAAGAGTTATGAAGAAATTATTATAAAAATTGAGCCTAAACCGTACCTAAACCGTGGGAAATGAACGAATCCACCTTTTTTGCCCTATGGATGCTTACCTTCCTAGGAATGAACATAATTTTATTCTCGCAGCAACAAACTATTTAGTAATAATCATATTTCAATCATTTTAATATAACCTTCATATTTCTTTACTCAATATATTGTAGAAGTATGAATTTCGTTTCCTTGTTACAGATGCACAAATCATTTTAGGTTGTTTAAAATGCGTTCTCACTTATTTTATGGGGTTCAAAGTTCGAGTTATGAATATTGAATATTCTTATCTCGTTTTATTTTAGTTTTGCGTCATATCATTACGTGTTTCATATTATTTATATGAAACAAAGTATTTAATTAACAAAATATACTAAGAATAAACATGGATGTGTGCCTGAATATACCCAACAAGACATTGCAGAGCACTTTAAACACTGAGGTGTTTGTGATGGCAACAATGAGTAGTTCTTTAGTCAGCTATATTTGCTTTGTAAGCGTAAAAATAATTTGCTACTTTGCCATATAAGGATAAAAGTGGATAAGGGACATATCACAAAAGAAAAGTTCTCAGTTTTTTCCCGCGGCTAAAGCAAAAATGAGTAGTTATCTAAACACTTTTGTAATGATTGTTAATAACAGTATAAGGTTAGGTTAGGTTAGAATACTGAAAGTAGACATCATGTAGAATGTCAGCGCTTTTGGCGAATCTAAGCAGCGCTGGGAGATCCGCTTTTAAGACGTCCGCCAGACCCTCAAACAGTGGAGCTCCCAGGCATTTTAAGCGCGATTTCAATAATGCTGGACAGACGCACAGAAGGTGTTCGGAAGTTTCCTCAACATCCTCCCTGCATTTCCTGCATTTGTCCGAGCTAGCCATCCCTATTTTGTGAGCATATGCGGCCAACATATTATGACTTTCAGCATACCTACAAAAGCTCTGCAGTCCTTTCGTGAGAGTGTAAGCACGAATTGAGTCAGTTTTTCGCACTCTGTTCTACACATGAATTTTGCTGTTTTGCATGTGGTCAGATTACATAGACCACCTAGCTTCCACTCGCTTTTTCATGTAGTCGTCCCTTACGTTCTATATTGTATTTAGCGGTTTTTGTATGACCTTCTCTTGTTCAAATGGTAGTCTAACAGCACTTTTTGCTATCTCACCTACTATTTCGTTTCCCAGAATGCCTTTATGACCAGGTACCCAATAGATGTGCAGCCTTCTGTTGGCAGCCTTTCTATGGCTTCCCTACTCTGTTGAACATTTTTGGACTTGATGCAATATGAACTTATTGCTTTTATTGCTGCTTGACTATCCACGTACTTATATATTATCTATTGAAGCTTATCTATTGTGAGGCTTCCCCACAGCAAAAACTTCCGCTTCCAAAATACTGCTCTGGTCTGGCAACTTGATAGACTGCATAATCCCTAGTTTTGAGCAGTAAATGCCCGCTCCCACTCCGTCCAAAGTTTTAGAGCCGTCTGTGTAGATGTGAAAACTCCTACGGCCAGGCTTCATGTGCCATCCCTCCTCTTCAGTTGTCGTACGAAACCTTCTCTCCCATTAAAGTACGGAGTCATGCAGTCTGTCCTACCTGAAATCTTTTTTCCTATTGAGCTATGTCCGAAGATTGACTGTCAAATTATCCTCGGATGTTTGCGTTCGCCTACAGAGGGCTGAACTAAGTGAGACGAACTCTCTCTATCCATTTATTGCCTCAAGGTTGAGAGACTAGAATAGAACACATATCCGTTGTATTAACAGCTGATATACCGTATACAAGCATACTCTGCTTCAAGGGCCGCAAAGTCAGCATTTTCGTCATAAAAAAGCTGTTATCAGCTTACCTGATAATGAGGCAAACAAGCCAAAATCAAAGTCGATTGCAAGTCTGCTTGAGGAATTTAATGCTCGTTCAATATAAAAATCAAAATATTCACTGATTGATTCGCAAACAAGTAACGTTTCATTTACTTACTTCACTAAAAATTTCTGTTAAATTCGCCAAGAGCAAAGTGGCGGTTTGCGGATGGCGCTAGCTTTGTATTACAAAGTGGGTGGGCTGTATGACCCAACCCGGGATGGTTGAGTTCCTGTTGAAACCATGGTCAATCACTTCAAATTCGGGGTACAAAAAATCGATTAACGTAACGCGGTGCCGCTAGCGATTGCCGGCAGCCTTTTTTCCCATTTGTGGAAAATAATGGTCACAACTTTCGATTTGAATGAATGAATAAATGAAATTGTGGTTTGCTCTTTGATCTCACTATCTTTTGTGCCATCTACTCATCAAAGTACCTCATCCAAACCCACTTGCCTTAATAAACCTAAGATAGAGCTGAGTTGGGCTGAGCATATGTGGCCTTCTTCCGGCCGCACCGACCCGAGATATTTAATCTTTCTTCACGCTATAGCATCACATTCGAGAAGAGGGTGTACTGGAGTATGCGGGAGCTAGTCGCAGAAAAGACAGGAGTCAATGGACCGTGTCCCTGTACAGATGACTACGCAATCAGCAGTGACCTGTGCTCACAGGCATTCTCAGTTTGTTCCTAGAGAGGGTGATGAGTTGCTTGAACCTCCTTTGATTATACTCCCTCAGTAAGGACTTCGCTTAGTGTAGCCTCTTAATTTAATGGCAGCTTACATCTCTTATCCTCAGCTATTCACTTCTAAACTACTCCTTGATGGTGTGTTGTCCCATGGCAAGGAAGACCTCAGGTTCTAATTAATAACGAGGCCGCAGCTCTCTAGTCTATGCGTCCATTACTTCGTTGCCAGTTATCCCCATAGGAGCCGGATACGATTGTGTATTCCTAGCAAATTAAATATCTCAATGCACTCAAGGATCAATGAGTGATTAACCTCAGAAGATGGCAACGTCTTGAGTACCGCTTGACTGTCGCTCAGAGTAGCAATTTCCTCATTCTATCTAAATTAATCTCTTAACATAAACAGATGGTATACACTTCCGCTAGCGAAATGCTGAGAAAACTACCCATCGACACAGACCGTTTGTGGCCCTACATTCCTATACCTTTTGGCGTCTTCAAGGCATCTGTAACCCAGTTCATCAACCATTCAAGCGCCGCTCGAACATTTCAATACACAAAAGTGAGAACGATTTATCTTTTGTCGCAAAGTATATGTATGTATATGCCTGAGTTTAAGCGATCTCTTCATTCGAGGAAATTTCTTACTGGCGATCATTTTTTTTCAGGTCTGCGAAGCCTCTGGAAGCCAAATCTGGTGAATACGGTGGATATGGGAGCAATTCGGAGTTGAATTCATGTAGTTTTTCCATTGTTCAGAATCATCACCGCGTTCTTGTTTTTGGTCAGCAGTGAGCAAAGGCGCCACCCACTTTGAACAGAGTTTTCTCATAGTTAAATGCTCATGCAATATAAAGCCAAAACTTTCGTTTGATATTTTTAGGATGTCAGCTAACTAACTTAACTTCACTTTTCGATCATGCAAAATGATTTTGTGTATTTTTTATATTTTCTGGTGTTACCACCTCATTTGGACGTCGACTGTGTTGTGCATCATCGGTGTCTCTACGGCCACGTTTGAAGTCAGCAAACTATCGTTTTATTGTTGTTTCTGATGGAGCGGAGTCCCAATAACACTTTTCAAGCCATTGCTTCGCTTGAACGGAATTTTTTCCCATCAAGAAGCAGTGTAGAATTTAAACACAAAATTCTTTTTGATCCATTCTTTTGAAAATAACAAAAGTAGCGTCACTCTTAGCACAATAACTCACGAACTAATGAATAGAATATTATGAAATTTTAACAGCTGTCTAAGCAAAACGTTACCGCATGGCTCAAGTGAACTTTTATTAGATTTACAATAACATAAAATTTTACTTAAAAAAATTTGAGTTCAATAGTTAAAGAAATACAATAAAATATAAGAAAATGAGTACCAAACGAGAGTTGTTATTTAGTTATAGGCGTATGCGTGCACTTGAGCAGGCCTTTAGCAGTGTATGCATACGTTTATACTTACGTAACTAGACCTTAAGGCTCGTTGGTTATCACAGACTCGTTGATCAAAGCGTTTATTACAAGTGAACGCCGTTTTTTGAAATAAAGAGATTCGTTCGGTTTATTACGACCGGGTTTATTCTTCCACTCTGACATACTGTAGTAGTTTACAATTTTGAACTGGTTGGAGGATGCTTAGCTTTACAGTACATATATACGTATGCTGAAAATAGCGGTAACGTAACAAATCACCAACTAAACTATTTTTTATATAACTCAAAGCGCCAAACTTTGTGAAAAAAATTCGGAAAAATTCAATAAATTTTGAAAAAATACATAAAAAATAGCAACTTTTTATTTAGAATACTTAGACAAATTCTGAGTATGCCTTTTTATAGCTCATTTAACATTAGTCGTAGTACAAGGTGGCGCAAAATTAGTCACCCTATCGTAAGATTTTTAATCTTTGCAAATTGTGTCGTACATTAATCATATTCGACACTTGTGGCCAAAATTGTTTTTGTTTTTTTTTAGTAAAAAAGTTATTAAAAAAAAATTGTATGATTCATTTTGCGCCAATTTGTATGGATGCATGAATGAGAACTATCAATATCGATAACTATGGCTTAACAGCTGAGAATGGCCAACCAAGAATGATAGAATATAAAATTGTGCCTTCCGAATTCGCTGGGTCGTAAGAGCCAATTAATAAACAAGCAAAAGGATGGGGAATTACTTGTTTGTGAAGAAGAAGGTGAAAGCAATGGAAACAACCAAACACAAGAAATTATACGCACAGACACGTACTTTCTTGCCGCAGCGTTTTCCGAATAAAAACGTAAAAAAACTACATTTTGAGGCTTTATATTAATTTGTGCTTTCAAAATTTAACTTGCGGCACTTCGCTTTCATTAGTTTGTTTATTTTAAATCTCACAAATTAAAATTTTACCAAGCCATTCACTGAATTTTTCACAAACTTGTAATTTCTCCTACTTTTGTTTGTTTTGTTCGCTTGCTTTGTACGACGAAGGGAGCTGACGTCAGACTTGTCAAAATCGCAAAAAATAGAGTAACTGTTTTTTTAATGGCGCCACCTTAGATATTAAATTCGCCGTGATGGCAAACTGTGCTAACATTTCTATTCAGTAAGGTTTGGAAGTCATGAAAAAACGTTTAACGCTTCCAAATTGTGGAAATTTACTTTGGAAAGAAAAATAAATAAATCTGCGCGCGCAGTTCATAGAGCACTGCCGTTACGGTGAATAGAGAGCGCTATCGAACATATTTGGTTTCCAAAACATCGGTCACTTGCCGTACAGCGCGCTTAAGGGGTTAGGTGGGTTACAGAGGTTCAAAAAAAAGGGTATTTTTACTATTTTTTTTTTTAATATATACAATCATATATTTTATTTAAACAATTCAGCATATCAAAGATACATATTTAAACAGTATTTTGTGAAATTTTTATTTAAAAATTCCGAAAACTCAGCCGTTGGTACCTCATCTCCCTTAACGTCTCACAAAAAAATGCTTTTGCCGTGGACAGCATAACTCATTATTGGTTCATTTAAAATCAAAAAACCAAAAATATTTCGTTAGTACATGGATAAATCTCGTTACTGGACGAAGGAAAAAAAAAAAATTTAATTTGAATTTTTGACAGACTTTGAACAAAAAAACACATTTTTTGGTCAAATTTTCGTCATGTGCTCGAAAAAATTAGTTGTAATAAAAATAAAAAAAAATCCTTCGTTCAATAACTTGATAATGTTATTCCAAAGATGTGTGCAAAATTTGAACAAAATTGCTTCATAACTTTTCGAGAAATCGTGTCCACCGACTTAAAAAATCGAGTTTTGAGATAAACGCGTATACCTGCGAAACGCTGCACTGACATGGCCTGATGGGCGGAACTTCTGAAGGGTCTATCTCGTAGAATTTTACTCGGATCAATTTGAAATTTTAGGAGAATATTTTAAACATATTATACTATTTAATAAGACAAAAAAAATCGATTTTTTGAAATTTTCAAACCCACCTAACCCCTTAACAATCGAATTATTGCAATATTCAAGTCACAATTGGCGTCATACGACCGGATTGAATGGAAAAAATAATCAAAAATTAGACTTAGCCACATCATATGCAAGAAATAAATTCCAAGAAATTATCTACCAGATTACATTACACATTCTCAATCTTAAAAAAAAAATATCCTATATTCCAAAACTTGGCGAGGTACTTGCAAATGAGCAGTTTTATTGAAAATATTTTATCAAGAAACATGTTGTTGCATGCAAGTGCACAAATACTTCCATTTCTTTTCTAGTGTCTCGTCGCTTAAAACACACCCACAAAGGCGCACCACTCAATATCAATCAATAGGCATTAGCAATTTTCTACTTGACTCTTGAGTGCTCTTGAGTTTTTTGTTTAGACTGAAGACACCGCAATCTATTTACTTTGCGCTGATAAAATGAACAAATATCTATGTATGTATGTATGTATGCATGTGTGTATGTATGCATGTATGTATATAAACACATATGTACACATGCATGAGTAGAGGCCGTTTTAGCGGGGTGGTTGTGTAGTTCGACGCCCACCGTGGACGTGAAACACCAAATTATACTTTAAAAAAATTACTCAATAACGGTCGCCACTCTCCAGGCATTAGTAAACCTCCAAATCCCATTTTGCAAAATTTCATAAAATCCATCTACCTTAGAACTCAGTACATCTCTGTATTTGTAGGCCAATTCAATAGGCAGACCACACATTGGAGGGAAAGCTCGGCAAGTCATCTAGCAAGGGATGCATGCATCAGTTATAAAACTACACATATTTAAATATAAATATGAATACACTATACAAGGAGAAGTCCCAAATAAACAAGACTGGCGTCATAAAAATGTTTTTGATGGCGCCATCTTCTTAATGGTTTAGTGCGTTGAAAGCTTGGTGACATTCGGGTTAACGGAAGCGCAGTTGTTGCATCTAGAGAGTCAGTATGTTTGTGTCAGCGGTAAAAAATCGGTTAAACATTTACCGAAACATTTGAATTGATGAAAAAAGTGTATATCGATGATTGTCTATCGCATGCCGGAGTTCATGAGTGGTTTACACGTTTCGGAGATGATTGTGAGGACATAAATTACAATGAATATGGGTCACCCAAAATCAGTAATCACCGAAAACTCCATCGAAATTGTTGGTAAATTTATCAAAAATGAACCGAAATCATCAATCAATCATCAAAACATCGATTTATCGCATTTTAACTGATCATTTGGGCTTACGAAAGGTCTTTCATTCCGCACAAGTTAACTGAGGACCAAAAATTGTTCATAATTCAACATTCGAAAGACCTCATTAAAGAGGTGAGAAAAGTCAAAAAGACATTGTCGCTGGTGATGAAACGTGGTGTTACCAACATGAACCTGAAACTGAGCGTCAAAATGCCGAATGGAAGGCCCCAGACGAGCCACCACCCAAAAAATCGAGTTTGGAGAAGTCAAAAATCAAGTTGATGCTCATTTGTTTTTACGATTCCAAGGGAATTGTCCACAAGGAGCTCGTGCCAACGGGTCAAACCAGCGTTTCAAAGCGTTTGTTCCATCGCATTCGTCGAATTCGCTCTGAACACCGCGAACACCATCTCATCGATCCACTCTTGTAACTGATTTTTTGACTAGAAATCGCATTTTAACCATCAATCACTCACCGTATTCGCCTGATATGGCTCCCTGTGACTTTTACCTATTCGAAAAATTGCATTTGGTCATGAAAGGAAAAAGTTTTACGTCCGTAGAGGTCATCCAAAAGGCTTGTACGGACATCCTGAAGGGCATTCCGATCAATGACCTGAAACACTCTTTCGAAAAGCTTTTAGATCGCGCAAAACAGTGTATCGAGGCCAGAGGGGACTAAATTCGAAGTTATCAGAACAAAGCTCCTGTCGTTTCTATTTTAGCTCAGTCTTGTTTATTTTGGACTTCTCCTTGTATGCGTTGTTAAATTTTAAGCAAAGGCAGTACTGCTGCATAACTGTTAGATCGATAAGTTGAAGCGCGGGCCTGTGTCATGCGATTTTAATGCAACGCTAGTGATGTTAATTTTCGAGAATTCACCCGGAATTAATCGAAATATAGAGTATTTAAAACAAGTTTATTTTTTATTATCCATTTATTTATTCCGATCTGTTTAATAACATTTAAAAATATGTATACTAAAAACTAAGATACTCTACGAGTCAAACATGGAAAGCACCCAGAGGTGCAATCATTCCTCAACTTTTGATCTTCGGGTAATTTCCTCTTCAGTCTGTTAAAGGAAATGGGATTGGTGGTAATTTCTGTAATTAGCGGGTTTGGGTGCAATTGAAGTCTTATTTGGTGTGATGAGGCACGCTTTTTAATTTTTTCAGCTACTGTGGCAATTTTGAGATCACGATGAAGCGCTTTACAAAGGAAACTAAAAAAAATTACTATCCATTTCATTTGTTTATTGTTATTGTTTTTTATTACATTAAACGAAAACAAAAAAAATAAAATTGACAAAATTATGCGCTGTCAAAGTACGGGGCCCAAAAAAGAGGGTGTTTTGGAGTGCATGATTCAAACCCTCTTGCTAATCTATAGGGTTTCCCATATTCGACGGACCCATCTGGCAATCTTGTATCTTTTGACGGAGACGTCAGATCGCTTAATGACATACCGCGTTGGAAGCGTAAGTCCAAGCAGATTTTTACCATGGAACAGTACACGCCACGCGAGCGCTGCCAAATTGTTGAAATTTACATTCAACAAAAGAAGTCAATTGTGAAAAGAAGAAGAAGAAGAAAAGAAGAAAATTGTGATGCCAATTATTCGTCGAAAGCGTATGAGGCAGTTCTGGTTTCAACAAGACGGCGCTCCACCGCACACAGCTCGCACCACAATCGATTTTTTGAAGAAATGGTATCCTCGTCGTTTGATGTCGAAAAATGGCGATTTTGACTGGGTACCGCATTCGCCCGATTTAACGCCACCTGACTTCTTCTTGTGGAGATATTTAAAATCAAAGGTTTATATTAATAAGCCAAAGACCATAGAAGAGCTCAAGAACAACATCCGTGAGGAAATAGCCGTTATTCCAGCCGAAATATTAGCTGAAACTATGGAAAATACTGCAAAACGGGCACAATACGCCGTACAGGCTCAAGGCGGCCATTTGAGAGATATCATATTCAAAAAGTAATGTCAACAAATCTACTTGAACCAAGTAAAATGATTATTATCGTCAACATCAAAAAAATTGCGTTTTTCTTTGATTAAAAAAAAAAACACATGGGTCCGTCGAATAAGGGCAACCCAGTAGTAAGCTAAGTAAAAACCAAAGGATTCTTAATTATCATAGATGCCGCTATCGAATGAGCCTTGGACAAGTTAAACTTACTTTTTTCTCACAATATGGCGGTTGTTTGAAACAAAATTTTGTTTGCATATTTTTTCAACAATTCCGATTTTTTTTAAATACTAAATGAAAAGTTATATATTCGAGCTGAAGCCATCCAATGAAGGAATGTATAAAGAATATCCTCCCCATATTTGAATTAAATCGGTCTATTAGAACTCGAGATATTCTTACCGCCAGCTCGAAAAAAGTAGTTTTGAGAAAAACGCGTTCAAAGTTTTGAGACAAAACGGATCGGAACCGATGCCATGTCACCTAACACGCTATAACTAATGAAATAATAAGAATTTCAAAAAATCCTCGTAATGACATATTCTTCTTAAATGTCTCAACTTTGAAAATATGCAAGAAAAAAAATTCGATTTTTGCAAAATTCTACACTACTCGTAGAATACCCCCACAAGCTTTTTTATTGCTTCTTTCACTTCGTTTTTTGAAAAATATATGTATTATAGTCTATCTGGTGAATAAGCTCATTAACTTTTTGAGCAGTACTTAGCGAGGTCTCGATATCATGTGAGGTAAAAACTCGGGATAAGTGACGAGTAAATGTTTGAGTTTTTTGAAGATCCGACTTAGCCCATTTGTAATTTTCTTTTTTAATGGCTGTTTGTGCTAAGGCTGGCTTTTCTAACTTTTTTGCTGCTTTCCAAAGGGAGTAATCTGAGAAAGAGGATGCATCGAGGTTACTGAGATAGCTTTGTAGTTGAGAATTACGTTCAATTTTGAGAAGTTCCTTGAGTTCTTGTGTAAGCGAGTTCAGAGTTTTGTTTTAAGTCTCCAGGGTGTCCTGTTTGTTGCCAATGCTTTCTCGCCTGGCGTTTTTCTATTAGTTTTTCTTCAACTATACGAGGTATCTGTGAGCGTTGACGCTGGGTTACGTAAGGTGTGGATTTCCAAGCTGATCAGCTATTAAAATACTCTACAGCATTATTTATATCTTCGGCAGTCTTGAGAAGGTGCTACCGATCAATTGCTGAGCATGCAAGCGTCCGGAAGTACTTCCAATCATGACATCATCAAATGACAAGGGAGTCAGCTGAATATTTATTCAACATCATTTGTGCAGGAGAGTGGTCGGAGGAAAGTTCATAACATGAGTTACAGGGTATTTCACTAGCCGGAATACCTTTTGCTACACAAAAATCGATTAAAGCGGGTATTTCATTTGTGTTAATCGGCCAATATGTTGAGGAGGCATATGAAATACATTTTTGAAATAAATTACTATTTGTTTTGATTAAAAGGTTATCTTAAACACGGTTTTTTGTCGACAGGTCGACTGTCACTTTAATAAACGAGTTCAAGTTGCTGCTATTTGCACTGATTTTTCAAAAGCTTTTGATAAACTCAGTCATTCAAGTTTAATTGCTAAATTAGCCAGTATCGCTTTTCTTTCTGTTTTCTTATCTTGGGCAAAATCTTATCTCTCCTCGTGTAAGTGTGCAGTCGTAGTTGATAACGTTTGCTCAAGGACTTTCATAACATCCTCTGGAGTCCGTTTATTTGTTGCTGGCGTATGGAACTATTTTACGCACTCTAAATTTCTTTTATATGCAGATTACTTAAGAGGTTAGTGGTAGTCAGAGGCCCGAAAGAATGATGATTTTCAATATTTTTTTCTGCTAGTCAATTACTTTATTTCATGTCATGTTTCGACTTGACTTTAGCAAAATTTCAAAAAAAAAAACAAAATTAATAATTGTAAAAGTTATCGCTGTTTGTGTGGACCCCGTTCCTCCAGAAGTCTCTTGCGGTGATCATCACAAGTCCTTGGTGATTCATCTAAAATCAATCGGACAAGAGAAATTAGTTTTATTAATAGGTAATCTTGTGCCTGATCGAAGTTTTTTTTTTCAAAAGTAACAATATGGCGGCCTCAGGACATATTTTTCAGATTTTCTAGAAAAAAACCAACAATTAATTGTTTAAAAAAATCGAAATTTTTGAAGATAAAAAAATACTTCAGTCAGGCACGAGTTTTTATCGAGTTTTTTATTGCGGTTTTTATGTTACAGTGATCACCAGTCGGCCGCCGTAGCCGAATGGGTTGGTGCGTGATAACCATTCGGAATTCACAGGCAATGGCAAACCTCGATTTCTGCCATGAGAAAGCTCCTCATAAAAATATCTGCCGTTGGAGAGTCGGCTTAAAACTGTAGGTCCCTCCATTTGTGGAACAACACCCAAAAATGTGTACGCGCCAATTATATATATGTATGTATATATCACCAGTTCAAAAAACACAGTTTTGAGAAAAACGCATTTAAAGTTTTGCTATCGAGCTCTGTTAATTGTTGAATAACTCGAAAATTATTTGTCGGATTCACTTCTAATTTTCACACAATATTTTTAAGATATTATATTTTAAGAAAATGCAAAAAAAGATCAAATTTTGAAAATTCTGACCACCCCTAACCCCTTTGCCACCATGACAAGACAGTCTGAGGCTGAGTTGTTTCCATCGGATATGAATAATGTTGATCAATGTTGCACTAAAAACCGTCTTAACTTAAATATAAAAAAATGCTTTCATATCGTCATTATTCTACGTCTCGTTCTTTTATTTCTGCCATCAATTAAAATGGCAATTTTTGTTTAAAAACACTGGAGGAAATTTCGGATCCTAGTGTGTAGTCAAAAATTTCTATTTCAAGGCTTAGCATGCAAACTTATTTATTCTTCTTAAATGCTGCTCTTGTTACTATTTTTTATTAAAAATGCACTATCACACAATTTCATGTCAAACTCTACGTGGTTCAGAATTCATATGAGCTTGAAAGAATTTTTTTTTTTTTTTTTTTTAAATCTAGTACGTCTTATTTTAGAAAATGTTTAATTATACCCGCGTTTTGAATATTGTATCTAAAAATTTTCAGTGGCGTCAAAATCTAACGTACATAGTTAAATATGCAAGCAGTCCGATATACGTACATACATACATACATACAAATAATGTGTATATATGTACTTATAGAAAGTACACAAATTAGATTTATGTAAATACCTTCGTAGCCGAACTTTGTACGACATATTAAAGTTTACTGATGCGTTTGTATGTGTTTATGTGTGTTTACAAGTATTTCGTTTGGTATCTAAACATATTCCACAATTAAAAATTAACTTTCTCACATTTTATTTAATTTTACATTATATAGTTGGCAGCACTATTCAAGATTCTTTCTCTGGATTAAAACATCTTATTTGATAGTCATACTGGGACATTTTATTGAATCTTTATTTCCATTGAAAAAAGCGTCAATCTTAGAAATGCATTCAAATATTTCTTCTGCTATGGTATTTTGACTTTTTAATTAATTAACGAAATATAAATTTGATATTAAATTTGAGGTGGCAAGCCTATACTAAAATATATCTGAGCTACAGCTGCCTATAATACCCTTCATTGTGGCCAGGATGTGATATTTTTCATTTTTGAAATAATGTGAAAACAATTTAGTAACATCAAAGAAAGTAAAAGCTCGTCTAAATACAAAATTGCAAATAAATCGTTACAGCCGCCTTCCAAATACCAATAGATATATGTATGTATGTATGTATGTATGTATGTAAGTATATGTATAGGGGCATTAAAACTCAGCTATTGTTTACCATTATCGTTGGCCAGTTGTGAGAAAAATATAGAAGCATTAATTTCTATTCTCTATATTTTTATTTTATTTTCCTCTCGACGATCATTTGGCAAGACGTTGGTATGCACGTACAAACATACGCATGTATGTACATACATATGTATATCCCAGCCTGAAATTTATTTTTTTTTTCTTTTTGATTCGTGTGATTGAATTTACATACATATGTATGTATGTACTCTATAATTTTTATTCATTTTTATATCTGCGAATATATGTATGTAGATGTGCACATTTGTTTGTCTGCCACGTTCACAGCTGTTAAATTATAAGCAGCAAATTTTTTCTCTTCAGCCGCTCCGTAAATCATGCAAGCTTTTGTCAAATGAGTACCGGTGCGTGTCTCAACTAAAAGCTTAATGCAACAAATTTGTGCACCTATAATTCAGTTCGTGTAGAGTTTTTGGCATTTCCTTAATGCGCCATTTTCGTTGCCATTGTAGTTTCAGTCTTTGCTATAAACAAATTTAAAATGTCAAAGTAAGCCAAGCAAACAACTTTCCGAAAAGTATACGAAAACAAAATACAACGATAAAAAATACATTAATTTCTTATACTGAATCTTATTTAATGATGCTCTCTTACTCACGTCTTTTACACTCTCTCACTATATCTTCTTCTTTCTCTTCTTATTTTCTCTGTTTGTTTTTTAGCAATTCATACTAACAACAACTTCCAGCTCCACTAAAAATAATAGCACGGGTGCCAACCATCACTAAACACAACAGAAAAAAAAACCAACTTTACTCTCCTTCATATCAAAACAAAAACAAACAGGAAGAGGAACAACATAAAAGCAAAGCTGCAAACATGAATCGCATCAGTACTGCCGTCTATCGTCATTGGAAGTAAGCCACCCCATTTTCAATTGTTTGTGAATTTGACATTTCAGTTCGTCGACGCGTAGCTTTTCGTTTCAGTTGTTTCAGCTAGTTTTAAAGTAAATGTTTATTAAAATTTTAACGTTTGCGTAGCTTTGTCGCTGCTATTTGTCGTTTACTGTGTGCTTTCTCACTCGTTCTCCACATCGGATGAATGAAAAGTACACATTGCCCGTCGGGCCATATTATCAGCCTACTTCTGGCTATTAGTGCACACAAAATACACAGTCGCTCGAGACGCTTTGGAAGTGTTGTATCGTTGCAATCAGTCGCTGCTGTTGTCGTAGTCCACCTTGTTGTTTTTGTTTTTCTTTTTCTTTCGCAAACATTTAACAAACAAAGTAGACGTGAACGAAACAAATTGCATGCAACAAAAGCTCGTGTTTTCTTTGCAAAAATAGGAGTGGAAGTTGTGAAAAAACTTAACAATTTTGCCTTGTTTTTCCCCAATTGATTTAGTGCTTCGTTGGTGAACATCGCACAGGCGAATACTAGCCGGAGTTGTGGACTCACTGCAGCGTCATTTATAAACGCCCAACGAGAAATGTCTTCGTCATCGTCGCAAAACGCCGCTGCGTCGGGCAAATGCCTATCTTTAGAGAACATTAATCCGCAATTCATTGAATTGGAGTATGCGGTGCGCGGTCCGCTGGTCATACGTGCTGGCCAAATTGAAAAGGAGTTGGCAAAGGTAAGTTGTGTTTTGGTCAAGTGAACTTAAATGAGAATTCATGGTAACAGGGAGGTAATTATTCAACTAAACCCACAACAATAAGAAACATTGGAATAAGTAATCAGAGATTTTGTGAAAGATATTGCAACAGTCCTTCTTTAAAAAGTAGGAGGAAAAAGTTGCTTGAGGGTCCGCCGCTTGTTAGATATTTGTGAATCTAGGACGTTGCAGTCACGTAGAACAGTTTGTCGTGGAAAAGAGTGATAGTGCTAAACCTGCGCCAAGTAGAGAAGAGCCTTTAACTGCAACATCAACTTTCGACAGTTGAGCTATCGACAAAATGACACACAAATTAAGAAAAATTTCTCTCGTCCATTGTTCACTTTATCACAAAGAAAGATTGTATTTATCGTACATTTCACATATTTACTTATTTAAAAACTACAACGAATAAGCGATGTTTTATAATTTTCCAATATTAACATGCCACTCATGAACACATAGGAAAAAAAAGCATATTCCAAGTGCCGAAACATAAGTTAGAATTTGCTCACTCATTCATACTGGCAAACAGCTGCAAAGAGCAAGCAAAAGGACTGCCATATTTGTGCTGCAAACAAAATTGAGAGCATTCATTGTTATATGTGTATGTATGTATTTGCATATGGTCACCTTAATTCGATCAACTTGAATTTGAGTTTGAATCGTGAATGTCATAAAGCGTAGCTCATAAAGCCAAAAAAGTCATGAGCGATTCCATGTGAAGTGATCCAAGTATTTTGAGCATTGTCGACAAGTTTTCTGAAAATCAGGTGCAATGTTAAAAGGAATAAGCTGAACAAATTTTCAAAATAATTTAATAATTTTTAGATTTATTCAATGTTAGAAATTTTGAAAACTTTTGAATTTTTTTAAAGTGAAATATCTTCCGTTATCTTAAAGATTTTTAAACTTTCTTTATAATTTTTAGAAAAAATTATATCCAAAAAAATTTTTTTTGGAAAAATATTTTTGCTTTTGGAAAAATTTTATTTTCGGAAAACATATAATTTTTGGAAAAATATTTAATTTTTGGAAAAAAATTTAATTTTTGGAAAAACATTTAATTTTTGAAAAAAAAAATTTTTTTGGAATTTCTCAGAATGTTTTCATTTTTTATTATTAATTTAATAGCTATAGTGGCAGCTTAGTAATCCCTGGCAGTTTCATTGTGGGACCCGCATTACTTTTCGAATTATATTGAACCCAGTGCAGAGAGCCTGTGAAAAATCAGTGCAAAATACTGCTTTAGCGAAGCGCTGGCATGTTTATTCGTATACTACGCCCGTTTGCAAATCATCAAATTTTTCACTGGTTTGCTAAGTACGCATTTGAGTATAACCCGAAAAGTTATGGAAATGCCACTATGAAACTTTAAGGAATTATTCAGCATTGTCTTAGCGTTTAATGAAACAAATTCTCAGGGGAAAAGTTTTTAAAATATGTATTACAAAAAAAATTTTGTCATACATTTTTAACAAAAAAAAAACTTTTAATAACGAACTTTTTTTAAGTTAATTTTTTTTTCAATATGATAAAATGTTTTCCCAAAAAATTTTAACCGAAAGAAATTTAAAAAACTAAGAAAAAAGTCAAAGTTGTGTTTTTTTTGAATTTTATTGTAAATAAATTTTTTTTTTTGGAATCTTTTTTTTTTAATAAAAACTTTTTTTTTTGAATAAATATTTGTTTTTTTTAATATTACAAAATGTTTTCCCAAAAACTTTTAACAACCAACTTTTTTTTCGAAAAAGTAAGAAGAATTGTTTTCCAAAAATGGCAAAACAATGCTCCCCTGTTTGAGGGTCCGCCGCTTGTTGGATATAATACCAAACAAAAATAAAAAAACTTTTTTTTTTCAAAATAAAATAAAATTGTTTTTGTCTTTTAATATGACACAAAATGTTTTCCCAAACATGTGTAACAAAAAAAAAATGTTTTCCAAAAAAGTAAAAGTGGTGTTTTTCAAAAATGACAAGAAAATGTTCCACTGTGTGAAGGTCCACACTTTTGGATACAAAAATTTTCAAAAATACAATTTTTTTTGCAAAATTTTCAAAAAATAAAAAAAAAAATTCCTCAAAACTAAAATACATTTTTTTTTTTCAAAAATAAAAAATTTTTTTTTTTTTTTTAATAACATAATTTTTTTTTTAAATATGACAAAATATTTTCCCAAAAGTTTTCAACAAAAAGAAATGTTTCCCACTAAAGTAAGAAATCTAAAAGTGGTGATGACAAAAAAAAGTACTCGAAAAATCTTTTTCAAAAATTTATTTTAGCCTAAGCAATCAAAACGAGAAAAAGTTTATAAAAATGTTAAAGTGAACCGAAGATATTTTACTAAAAAAAACTATAACCAAAATTTTCAGCAGTGAACAAATCTCGATTCTTACTTACTGAAGCTTATAAACCGATTTTCACAAAATTTTACGACATTAACGAAAATACTTGGATCACTTGACATGGAATCGCGTTCACGAGAGTTAACCCTTTGCGGTCGGCAAATTTCTCTGATGGGAGTACCAGCTAATCGAAGCAAGTTTAGCTTTTCGGAGTTATTTCGCCCTTAGTGATTTAAATGGATATTAGGAAGGACAGAATTCGTTGAAATTAATTTATTGTGTTTAATTTTAAAACAAAGTGATCTGACTGATCTCAACTCAACTGATCCCGGAAATCTTTCCTGTCCTCTTAGTGACTTCAGCGGCACCGACTTTTAAAGCTACTTGCGAATGCCGCCACTTCAAATACTTTAATTTAACGACAGAAAAAGGTCTAGATAATTTACTACGTTTAGAATCAATATATGTGTATATATAAAATATATATATTTTTTCTTGTTGCTCCTAGGTGGAACATATGTAGGGCCTTTATAGAGAATCAAAATACATGCATCAAAATGTTACTTTCAAAAAAATACAATTTAAAATAAATTTCGTAGATTCTGATATTATTTAGTTTTTAAAAACTATTTTTTTTTGTTAAAACTTTTTATTTAAATTCACATTAACCTTAACTTTTTTCAAATATTTTAATTTTTTAATCATCTGTCGAACGATCTGTCTGTTAATTTTACTTCTTCTTCTGTAAACGAGCGCCAAAGCGCGAAATCTAGATTAAGTAAAAGAAAATTTACAGTGTCAAAACTAAATTTTGTTCCAGAGCTCTCTGCATACTCAAATAAAATATAACTATTTTTAGAATGCTTTCAATTGAATGAATATCAAGTATTTAAATTAATTTAATTTGAACATTAATGAGAAATAGTCTGCCCTCCCTATCAAGTGTATAATTCGAAATTAAGGAGTTGTTTACTGATTAGTTATTCAATAAGCGTTCGGGTTGTTAGCTTTTGTGTTACCTACCTAAAGCCACGTGCACACTGAGCGTATTATAATTGTCGAGTTTAATAAAAGCCATATGTTTTGTTATTTCTCATAAAAGAAATTAATCGTTCAGTGGCAAAATTTTTTAAAGCAAGACATGCATATATAATATATTTGAGTATGCGTTTTTTGAATCCTTTTTTCTAACATTCAGCAATATTTGTACTTAAAACTAAGGCATTATACTAAGCCATGCATGGAAGGTACCCAGTGGCGGAGCCATTTCTAGATTTTTGCTTAAGTCCATTGTCGACTTCCTCTTCAGTATGTTAAAGGAGACAGGATTGAGAGTTATTTCTGTGATTAAAGGATTTGTGTGTGATTTTGAAGTCTTTTACTGTGAGATGTGACAAACTTTTTTATTTCTTCAGCTATTGTGAGAAATTTGAGATCATTTGTGATGTTATATGGTGCGTTGGTAAACATTCTTGGGTTTTTTGACGGGAATCTTTGGAGTATTTTGTTGTTAGAGTTGGCGGCAGCGCCCCAGAGTGTATGCCTCAGGTCCATATTGGTTTTAAGATAGCTGAGTAGAGTAAGAGAGAAACATGAGATTTTCGATTAAGCAACCAGTATAAGATTCGTAATTTAATTCCAACTACTTTGCGTTTGGTGAAAATATGCGTTTTCCATCAAATTTTGTTACATTATTTTGCGGAATGATTACATTATGGAGTTTAAATGGGTGGGCGAGTCTTTCGTTTGAGTCAAAAAGGAACTTGAACAGATTTTGTGTCGTTAGCTTTCATTTTCCAGTCTTTTAACCCTTGAGCTATTTTATTAGGTCCATTCTGGAGTTTAACGGAAACCACTTCGGGCTTGGAGTCTATAGCGAGTAGGGCAGTGACATCTGCAAAAGTTCCGACACTAGTTTCTTCTGTGATTAATAGATTTTGTTTGTAAACTAAGTAAAGTATGGAATCCATTATAGTAGATTGCAGTACGCCAGCTAAATTTTCATAGAGTTCAGACTGTTCTTCGTTTTGTTTAACAAAAACGTGCCGGTCTTTGAGTAAAAGTATAATAATTAGTTGGTAGAGTGTGTTTTATTTTGCGGAGTAAGCCATCATACCAAACGAGGTCGAAAGCTTGAAATATGTCGAGAAATACGGCCATGCAATACTTATTCTGCTCAAACACCTGTGAGCCTGTGTAATTGTTCGATGCTACAGTATTCCGTCGAATTGCCGAATTGATGAGGGATGATGATGGGACTAATTTTGGGTCTTCAATTATGAGCATCATTCTTTTGGGAAAAAGGTATTCCATAACTTTAAAGGCAATGGGCGATAAGCTGATGGGACGATAAGATTCGACTTTTTCGGCACTTTTTCCTGGCCTAAGGATCATTTTTATTTGTGCGAATTTCCATTGGGGAGGAACAAAACCATTCAGTACGGATTTATATCCGGCTAAGGACTGCCAGTTCAGCAAAATTCCCCGTCCATGTATGGGGAATGTTTATGCTGCTACAACAACAACATCTTAGTAGTATTGTGTATACGTGAGAAAGGAGATTTCTTCAACGGGCAGTTGTTTGAGTAGTTCTCCAGTAATGAGATCGAATGCGGGAGCTTTCTTTGTGTTGAGTATTTTTATTGCCTCTTTTACTCGTTTTTCGAAAATGTGAGAGAGAGTATATGTAGGTAGATATGTATGCATATATGTATATTATTGAGTTATAATTTATGGCAATAGATGCAACTGATACCTCTAAACAAATGTATTCGCTGAAAATAGTATTTGAAATGTGTGTTTCATGACTCCATACGCACTTTTTTGTAGTACTTTTACACATTTTTAAAAAGGCCTGAATTCCTATGCATCTGTTTTCCTCACAAATAGTTATGTATGAAATATATTAATTTCAAAAAAATCATTCCACATATCTCTACACACGGAGCATTATTCAAACAGCAAACTGGTTCTGAAAACACGCGCTTCCCTTTAGTCTTTCTTCCACATGCTAATTGTATTGTTTTCTTCTTTTGTGTGAGCACATTATCTAAAAGCAGCAATGTGTGCAGAATACACATACATATATGCATCCATACATAGGCAGGTACGTTCGGTTATACTGGTTTGCAAATAATTAAAAGATTTACACTAAGTATCACCTGCGTAGTATATCACAAAATTTTTCCTTTGTTTTCTAATTCGCTAAACTCACATTTTATTTTTAGTAAAGCATAAACCATTTGTATTGATAAAATTTCCAGACACAATGAAAATAATTCAGCGGATTGAGAGTACGGTTTTTTGACCTGCACTTTATAAAGAAAAGTTAAGGTAATGGTATAGATTTGCCTTATAGATTTTGGTTACACGTCAATACGCTATAAAAAAAACTTGTTTTGCACAACAACGATCGCCGTCTTATCAAAGTGTTTTTTTGTTTTTAAATTGGAAT